>NC_067146.1:35897230-36197230 GCF_903995435.1 Acomys russatus
GGCGGTGGTGGCGCATGTCTTTAGTCCCAGCACTTGGGAGGCAGAGGCAGGCGGATCACTGTGAGTTCGAGGCCAGCCTGGTCTACAAAGTGAGTCCAGGATAGCCAAGGCTACACAGAGAAACCCTGCATCAAAAAACAAACAAACAAAATGCCTAACATGTCTAGCATAAGAGAGAATATTAGCCGTGTTTGCCACTTTTATTTCTAGCTTGCTACCTTGGCATTAGTTGATCGTTATCATGTGATCAGTAGACAGCAGCAACTATGGCTTTCTATCACTTTTTTATAAGGCGAGACCTGGTTTCTTTTTAATTTAGCCATAATAAAAAGCAGGGCTTGGAAGTCGGTTGAAATCAGTGTGGAGACTTTTCGTTATTGTGTTTGAAATATTTTCCCCATTAAAAAAAAAAATTTAGAACCTAACTGTGATGAAACCTGTTACCAGCTCAACACTGTGGAGGCAAGGCCCAGGGCACACCTAGGAAGTGCTGTCTAGAATAAAGCTGGTTTTTGGGACTATCTGTGAGAGATTCCTCAATTTCCTGGGCAGGAAGTAAGTATGAAAAGGGCAGGGCAAACTGAAAACTTGCGCACATACATTAGCTCATTGCTGTCTGCTCTCAAGGGCATGATGCTGCGTGACCTGCGCTCTCAGACTTCTATGACTGTGACTTCCCTGTCATGGTGTACGATAACCTGGGATTGGAACCAAATAAACTCTTTCTACCTGAAGTGGCCTTTTCCAGCGTATTTTATCACAGCAACAGGAAAAGTAACCAAGACACCCATCTAGCATGGATGCACTGACCACTGACCACGGCATTTGTCTCAGGATAAGCTAACTTGCTGATATCTGTGTGACTCACTTGGTGCCAGGGAAGCAGATGGCTATAGCTGGTCTGTTTATTCCTTTTCTTCCTGCCAGCATTCCCTGTCAATCAGAGGCCATAGGGATCCTGCAGGGGTTTCAGAGAGGGCTAGCCTCTTCTCAGCTCCCATTTCAACAACTATACCTTAATCGTTGCTTACATTTCCCAAGTGAGAAAAGGCCCAAGCCACCCTGAAAGGAGAAGAATTTCATACTCCTTCAATAAAAATTACAAGGAATAATTATATTTTTTCCTTAAAAGAAATAAGCAGAAATATCACTCCACCTCAACTAGAATGAGGTTTTATTATATTTTTATTATGTTGCTCTGTTTTCTTTATTCTTCTCTCATATATGACATCCTGATCACAGTTTCCTCTTCCCCCTCCCCTTCCAGTCCCACCCCCACCTCTCCCTCCCCTCCAGATCCACTCCTCCTCCATGTTCCTTCAGAAAAAAGGCAAGCCTCCCAGGGACATCAACCAAACATGGCATATCAAGTTCCAATAAGACTAGGCATCTTCCCTCATGTTACAACTGAACTGACGGACCCAGTGGGAGGAAAATGGTACCAAAAGCAGACAAAACAGTCAGAAGCAGGACTCCCTCCCACTGGGAGTAGTTACACAAGAAGATGAAGCTATACAACCCTGACATATGCACAGAGGGTCCAGGTCAGACCCATGCAGGCTCCTTAATCCTCAGTTCAGTCTCTGTGAGCCCCTATTAGCTCAGCTAACTGTTTCTGTGGTTTCCTGTGGTGTCCTTGACCCCTCTGGATACTACAGTCCTCCCTCCCCCTCTTCCACAGGATGCCCCAAGCTCTGCTTAATGTTTAGCTGTAGGTCTCTGTATCTCCTCCCATCAGTTGCTGAGTGAAGCCACTCTGGTGACAATTATGCTAGGTTCCAGTCTATGAGTACAGCAGGATATCATTAGAAATCAATGTATTGCCTTTTTCTGGCCATATTTGGCTTTATTCTAGCTCTCTGGGCTATCCAGCCTCTAGTTCCTGGCCCTCCAGGCAGTGTCAGGAACTGGCTCCCTCTCGGGGCATGGGTCTCAAGCAGAAGCAGTCATTGGTTGGCTATCGTCACACTTCTATGCAACCTTTACTGAAGTACAGCTTGCGGTCAGGGCACATTGTAGGTCGAAGGTTTTGTGGCTGGGTTGTTGTCACCATCCCTCCACCGGAAGCCCTGCCTGGTTACAGAAGATGGCCAGTTCAGGCTCCATATCCCCCATTACTGGGAGTCTTAGCTAGGGCCACCCTCATAGAATCCTGGGAATTTCTATTGCGCTAGGCCTTGCCCTGAAATGCCCTCCAGTTACTGCTGTCTTTCCCAGTACTCTCTCTCCCCATCCTCCACCTACCTCACCCCTCCTTCCCTCACCATTGCCTGCCCCCAGTCGGCTGGAGAGATCTGTTCTATTTCCCCTTCCCAGGAAGATTCATGCTTCCTATCTTGAACCCTCCTTGTTACTTTGCCTCTCTGGGCCTGTGGATTGTAGCATGGTTATCTTTACTTCACTGCTGATATCCACACATAAATGAGTATGTCCTATGGTCCTCCTCTTCCCTGGGGGGCGCTGTTGGCCACCAGCCCCCAAAGCCAAGAGGAGCAGAAGACAAGACGCAGGGCTTGAAAGGCCATAAGCATGATGGAGATCGAACACTCCAGGAACCACTTCAGGAAGGAGTCCAACTTTAATCGGGGAGAACAAAGGCTATACACCCCTTGGGGAGTGGGTGGGGGATTCCAGGATAGGCATTCATAATTGGTTGGAACCAGGTAATTTAAGGATGCTTGTTTTGCCTTCGGCAGCATGCTCCTACCATATGAGTGGAAACTCAGTACCTAATTATCCTATAGGCACAGAGAGGGGAGAGCTAGCAGGGAGCTGTGTCAGGGCCATATTTTAAGTGTAGTTAGGGCCATCCATGTCTAAAGACACTCTCCAGGTGGAGTCAGGCAGAGAGCCAGAGGCCCTGCTTGGAAGGAGTCTTGTACCTAATGCCAAGCTCAGAGTGGCTATCCGGACCAGGAAGACTACAACCTCAAACACCAAGGTTCTTCCAACATCGCTTCCTGTTTTTTTTTTTTTTTTGTTTTTTTTTTCTTCTTCTTCTTCATCATACATATTTTTCTTTTTTTTTTTCTCTTTTTTTTATTAATATATTCTTGTTACATCTCAATGTTTATCCCATCCCTTGTATCCTCCCATTCCTCCCTCCCCCCCCCCCCATTTTCCCATTATCCCCCTCCCCTATGACTGTTCCTGAGGGGGATTACCCCCCCCTGTATATTCTCATAGGGTATCAAGTCTCTTCTTGGCTACCTGCTGTCCTTCCTCTGAGTGCCACCAGGTCTCCCCCTCCAGGGGATATGGTCAAATGTGAGGCACCAGAGTACGTGAGAAAGTCATATCACACTCTCCACTCAACTGTGGAGAATATTCTGACCATTGGCTAGATCTGGGAAGGGGTTTAAAGTTTACCTCCTGTATTGTCCTTGGCTGGTGCCTTAGTTTGAGCGGGACCCCTGGGCTCAAATCTGCCTATCATATTGTTCTACTTGTAGATTTCTAGGACCCTCTGTATCCTTTATTTTGCTATTCTCCCATGCGTCTCTCATTTAGAGTCCCAATAGGATGCCCTCCCCTCTGTCCCAGTTTCCTGGTAAGTGAAGGCTTTCGTGGGACATGCCCCTTGGGCTAGTATGCAGATATAAGTGAGTATATACCATTTGATTCTTTCTGCTTCTGGGTTAACTCACTCATTATGATCATTTCTAGCTCAATCCATTTATCCACAAATTTTGGGGATTCCTTGTTTTTAATAGCTGAGTAGTATTCCATAGTGTATATGTACCACAGTTTCTTTATCCACTCTTCTACTGAGGGACACTTAGGCTGTTTCCATGTTCTGGCTGTTATGAATAAGGCTGCTATGAACATGGTTGAGCAAATTTTCTTGTGGGGTGCTGGAGCATCTTCTGGGTATATTCCAAGGAGTGGAATAGCTGGGTCCTGAGGAAGCCCTATTCCCATTTTTCTGAGATAGCACCAGATAGATTTCCAAAGTGGCTGTACTAGTTTGCATTCCCACCAGCAATGAAGGAGTGTTCCTCTCTCCCCACATCCTCGCCAGCATGTGGTGTCGCTTGAATTTTTGATCTTAGCCATTCTGATGGGTGTAAGATGGAATCTCAGAGTTGTTTTGATTTGCATTTCCCTGATGACTAAGGAGGTTGAGCATTTCTTTAAGTGTTTCTCAGCCATTTGATATTCCTCTGTTGAGAATCCTCTGTTTAGTTCCAAGCCCCATTTCTCAATTGGGTTATTCTGTTTGGTGGTGTTTAATTTCTTGAGTTCTTTATATATTTTGGATATTAGACCTTTGTCAGATGTAGGGTTGGTAAAGATTTTTTCCCAGTCTGTAGGCTGTCGCTTTGTTCTCTTGACAGTGTCTCCTGCCTTACAGAAGCTTCTCAGCCTCATGAGGTCCCATTTATTAATGGTTAACATTAAGGCCTGGGCCGTTGGTGTTCTGTTCAGGAAGTTGTCTCCTGTGCCAATATGCTCCAGGCTCTTTCCCACTTTTTCCTCTAAGTGGCTTAGTGTCTCTGGTTTTATGTTGAGGTCTTTAATCCACTTGGATTTGAGTTTTGTGCAAGGTGACAAATATGGGTCCAGTTGTATTTTTTTACACATAGACCTCCAGTTAGACCAGCACCATTTGTTGAAGATGCTATCCTTTTTCCATTGAATGGATTTGGCTTCTTTGTCAAAAATCAAGTGACCATATGTGTGTGGATTCATATCTGGGTCTTCGATTCGATTCCACTGATCAACCAGCCTGTTGCTGTGCCAGTACCATGCTGTTTTAATTACTATTGCTTCTGTTTTATTTTTTAATGGAGAAGTGTCATCATGAACTTTAAGACATCTATTGTCTATTTAAAAGGGGTCTAGGGCCTGGTACCATGGCCTGACTGGTAGTGATTCTAACAGTGGTGTTAATCTGTCACCATAGGAATTGTATGAAGCAAGGGGAAAGCATCAAAATAAAACATAATACAATTAGAGAGCCAATTAGAGGTAGGTGGTTATCTGGACTGGGAGGACTGCAACCTCACACAACTGGGCCATTCCAACAATGTCCCATGTCTGTCTTTCTGGGTCTGGGTTACTTCACTCAGGATGAGTTTTTTTCTAGTTCCATCCATTTGTCAGAAAATTTCATGATGCTATATATTTTTTTAACAGCTGAGTAATAGCCAATTGTATAAATGTACCATATTTTCTTTATCCATTCTTTGGGTCGAAGGACATCTTAGTTGTTTCCAGTTTCTGGCTATTAGGAATAAAGCTGCTATGAACATAGTTGAACAAGTGTCCTTGTGGTATCGTGGAGCACGTTTTGGGTATATGGCCAGGGGTGGTATAGCCGGGTCTTGAGATAGCACTATTCCCACTTTTCAAAGAGATCACTATATTGAGTCTCCCACAACCAAACCGGCTGTCCGCCATGTGACTGCCCTTAGCCAAGAGAGTGGAGAGGCTGTGGCCCCAACCTTTTTAATCACTGAATCAACATATGGCGGCCAGCCATGTGGTGTTAGACTCCCTGGTGGGCAATTTAAAACACAATATTCAGAAAAATAAAGTCAAACATATTTTAAGGCAACAATTTCTACCTCTTTGAGAATGAAGGTAGAACATAATAACTATGAATTTAGAAGACAAGCCCCTAATTTTAACAGTGTAAACAACTGAATATCTCTAAAATTAATATTTTTTAACTTAAAAGTATCTTTTAAAATTGCCCATTTATAAAGTCTGCAATATAGTAGTCTGTTAACCTGAATTAATCTTTACAACAAGCAGAGAGATCACTAGGACAAGGTGGCTCTAAAATTGTTGCAGTATCCATGTGGCTATGTAAAGATGGTAGTATCACATGGCAGACTATAGACCATGTGATCCACATGGTTGTTATTTTAAAACATCTGTGTTACAAACACACACACACACACACATACATATATGTTCTAAACAAGCATTTGAACTTAAATTTTAAACATCATACCCAATAAGCAAATTATAAATCTTTAGATAAGAGTTCACAGTATAATCTTAAGCTATATAGCCTGGAGATATAGCTTTAACACCTTAATGTTTTAAATCTTATCTTTTATAAGTCTAGTTTTAAATACAGGACAGTAATTACACGAAGACCTTAATCTAAAAGTACCTTTAGAGACCTGTTGGTTATGCCACTTGTTGCATAGAATGGCTCCAACTTTAACTTATAAGTTAACCTTTGTTACAGATATTAAAGACTTTTTTGTTAACCATCTTTAATAACCAGTAATTTATAAATAAGGTATACAGAACATAATAAATTTGTATATTTAAAATCAAACATATAGTGGCCACATACATTAATACATTTTAAGATAGGCAGACAAAACTTTCTCTAGATGTAATTTCAAGGGAAAAATACCTTGTCGCCTGTAAAACTCAATGGGTACAGGCAAGACTGGGACTTTCCAGCGGTGTCCTGGATCATGCCATGGCCAGTGGCGGTGAATCTGTGTGTAAGCATGGCCGAAACCACGGGGTCCTGGACCAAATGTCCACTGTACCATACTTGGGGGCGGGGACAGGATTTTGAACAAACTGCGAGCTGGAAAAAGCTTTGAGCAAGGCCAAGCAGCGCCACCCCACAAGCGGTGGCTGATCTTAGCAATCCTGTTTCCCTCTCTCCTAACACTGCTGCTTAAAGACTCAGGTGTTTCAAACCAGCAAAGGTCCGATAGCCTCAGGGGTCCCCAAAGGGCCTTTCATGCTTGGGCCTGGCCTCTCTACCAAGGACTCAGCAGCAGCCGAGTATCCAAGTGGGAGGTGGGAGGCATTAGACTCAAGCTGCCATGCTTGAGACCTGGCCTATTTCTAGAACTGAGACGGTTTCAAGCAAACAGAAACACAAACCTGCTAGACACAGAAAAGTACCAGTAGGGCAAGAGAAAAGAACCAAAATTACACCAAACTCAACACAACTTATCCTGTAACCATGCTCTGCCTGAATTAGAAAACCAGACCCGGTCTGGACTTTCTACAAAGGATTTTTAGTCACAAAAATCACGCAAAGAAACAAAGCACAAACCGACAAAAATCAGACTTCCTGATGCACGCAGGCAGTGAGACATTGGCATGTGTTATACTGCGGGAGCGACCCGCTTTGTCTCCCAAACATGAGGTTGTCTGTCTTGTCCTTCTGTCCATCAGTATCAACCCAAGAATATCGTCAGTCCAAACACAGAAAAACACACACAGAACAACTCGCCGCCGCCACTGGCAAGGGAGTCAGAAAACCAGACCTGGTCTAGAATTCTTACAAAGGATTCAGTCCAAGACCACAAAGAAAAACAGACACAGAACAATTCGCCAGTGCCACTGCCAAAGAGTAACAGGGACCGCCACTGCCACTGGCGGGGAGTCCAGAAAATGAAGACGAGGTGGCCTCCAGGACTCGAACCCAGGATCAGGCGACCACTTAAAGAGACAAAGACAAGGAAAATACCAGACCAGTGGGTGGAGGCCCAAAATCTGTCTGGACACAAGGCGCCCACTTGCCAGGAGGAGGCCTCATGGCCTGCCACTCCCAGCGACGATCCAGAAGCATCCTCCAGGACCCTGCAGCCTCTCTCAGCCGCCAGGGTGGGGACTCTAACCCTGGCAGGGACTCTTACCCTGATTTCAAGCAGAGGCCTTTAACCCTCCCAGACGTTTGTGAACAACCGAAAAGTAAGACAGACAAGACAGACACCGACCAGCACTGAGAAGACACGACAGAACAAAGACAAACCGAGGTACCTGACAATGCTCGAGCATTCCTCCGAACCAGAGCTTCGGAGACTCTCAAATAGAGCTTCAATTCCCGGCCAATGCACCAGATGTAAGACGCTGATCCGGAGAACCTGTACCCGGAAGCAACAAATGAGAGAGACAGAGACTGGGTGGATGCAAAAGCAAGAGGTTTTAATGTTCCAGCGCACTGGGGTCCACCTGCACACAGGACTCAGGAAACCCCGAACAGAAAATGCATAACGTTTTTATACTCTAGCAAAGGCAGACTTCAGTAACACTACTATATTTGGTCTATAAACTGATTGGCTAAGGCATATTGGGTGAGAATAAGGGTGTTCAGGTTCCTGGAAGGGTGGGGTAGGTGAGGCAGGTTGGGTGGAGACTGAGTCTCCACGGAAGTTGTATTATCTCACTCCAGTGGAGTTTCTGCAAACTGCTGGCAGGTCTAGTTTATGGCAGTGCATGGTCACTCCCAAAACGCAGGAAGATGTGAAGTCACCTGGAGAACAGGTTCTTCCAGAACATTAACAGACCAGAGCATTAGTTGCAGAATATAGATAAAATACAGAGTGTTGCATTAATTTTGCCCCTACATTAGTAGGCACACAGACCTTCAAGCAAGCACACACAGGCATCTTGACTAATACACTCATCCCCTATCTCAGGGAGATTGTTCTGGTTTGCTTTCTATCACTGTGATAAAACACCAAGACCAAAAGCAACTTAAAGGTCTCCTTCACAGTCCATCCCTAACAGAAGCCAAGGCAGGAACTCACTGTCTCTTCTTGCTGCTCATGGATACTCATGGATACTGATGTAGATCTCTCCAGCACCGTGTCTGCTGCCATGCTTCTGCCCATGATGATAAGAGACTAAACCTCTGAACTCATAAAACAAGCCCAATTAAACGTTTTCTCTTTCAAGAGGAGCTGTAGTAATGGTGTCTTTTCACAGCAACAAAACCCTAACTAAGCAACTACTGAATGTAGGCAAGAGAAGCCACTCAAGGCAAGCCTGTATTGAGACTACTTCTGTACCATTCAGGCATACAGCACAAAAGAGCATCTCCCTGGTGAGTCCCTAAGTGAGCCTAGGTAGCCAGCTTACATGCCCTGGAAATGGTGCTCAGGAAAACCACATTAATTTGTTTGGAATAGTCACAACATTCATCTTGTATACAGATTTAATCATAGCAGCTTGTTGGGGATAATCTTAGCCCTGTCTCACTTCCCATGAGTTCAGTTGTTTTTAAATTATTGTCTCTCTGTATCCGTTATTTGGCTTAATATAATTTAATTTTTTCATACTATAGTCATAAATTCCCAAGCTGGATGAGGTGGCGCATGCCTGTAAGTCCAGCACTCAGGGAGACAAAGGCAGGTGGATCTCTGTCAGTTCGAGGCCAGCCTGGTCTACAAAGTGAGTCCAGGCTAGCTAAGGCTAAACAGAGAAACCCTGTCTCAAAAAAAAAAACAAAAAAAAACAAAAAAACAACCCCCAAAACAAAAAACAAACAAACATAAATTCCAACATCACTTTGAATATTGTAATTTTATCATTATAAAAACTAGTAAAATTTGCATTTCAATGATCAACACCCTTTAATAATTGGCTACTAGAAACATAACTGAAGTAGACCAAATTAGTATTACCTACTTACTATGAAGACAGGGAGAGGATGCTGTAGAAGGCAGGGTAGTCTCAATACAAGAGTGTTAGAAAGGACTTGTTCTAGGACTGCAAGCTCCATCTAGCTATGGTACGTGTTAGGTAACCCAAAGAGAGAATTCAAGGAAAAAGGCTTTTTTTTTCTATAAGGGATGCTTTGATTACAAAAAAAAAAAAAAAAGGATACATTGCCCAAATTAGCCAGGACAGGGAACTCTTTGATCATATTTACAATTTGGCAATTATTGTGGTTTTGTTTGTTTTCATCTTGTGCATTGTCTTTATTAATCTTTTTTAAAACAAACATCTTAATATGAGATTTTCTAGGGCATAGTAGTGCTCTGTGGCAGTGACATCCCCAATGCGATTGGTATCAGTAATTCATCTCACCAAGTAAGCATCATGCATGATAGAATAGCTATTGTATTTGAAGGGCTTCCTAAGCTCTGGAAACAGGACTTCATTCTTAAGAAGATATGAAGACCAAGGTCAGTTAACAGCCCCCATTTGTTTAACCCTAAATGGGTTCTGTTTGTCTTTATCTTAAAATGTTTTATTTCTGCTCACTTATTTTAGTAAAAATAAAACCCTTAATAAGGCAGTGAAGAAAAATGCTATTGTAGCTCTTATTTGAGTCAAAATTAAAATCTACATGGCATCTTCTATGCATCACACTGTCTCAGTCCCCAGATTGCATTTATTCTTCCAACTCTAAGACAATGCCTATTAGCACTTCTAATTGATGAATGAAAACACTACAGGTCAACATAATACAACTTGCAAACATAATTTCTTAAAAAAGCAATCAAAAAGTGTTTCAATGTAGAATTATCAATAACTATGATAGAATGTTATCTATATATACCTGTCTATATGATAGATACATCTGTCTATCTATCTATATGATAGAATTTTGAATTTTACTGAGTTTGTACTTTAACTTTTTATAATTGCGTACAGGCAAACAATATATTTTGATCACATTTGTCCCTCTTTACTCTCATTCTCCTCCCACTCCTGATGAACCTCTTCTATGCCTCAACTAATCCAATTTGCCCTGAATTTAACTGGAGTTGCATGCATGACCATGGCTAGGGAGTTAAGGGCTATTTACCAGTAGCTAGATCACTGAAGAAAATGATTCCTTCTACCCTGAGCATCTATTAACTGCCAAACGTTCCTCAAGGAAGGGAGAGGCCTCATGAGCCGCTCCTCATCCATGACAGAAGGCTGATGAGCCCATTCTAATGGTCTTATGCAGGAAAATACAGATTTGCTTGTGGTTACAATAGCTATGTCACATCCTGAAGACAGCACATCATAGCACTCTTTCCTTCGGTGCTTTCATTTTCCCCACCTACCTCTTATGCAATAGTCTCTGGGCCCTAAAGTGTGAGACAGATGTTTGACTTTGAGCACTCAATGATCATTTACTCTCAACGATTTGACCAGTTATGAACCTCTGCGTTATCTGATGTCACCTCAAAGAATAAATCACTTTCTGACGGATGCTTAGAGCAGCGCTAGTCTATGGCTACAAACAAATATTTAGAGAGTTGTTTGACATGTTTATTTAGCAGAACAACAATTGTGACCGCCGGACATAAGCTTTAGACAAGGTTTAGAGTATCAGATATAAGTTTCCTCCTATGAAGTAGGACACAAATTTAGTCAGAAAATGGTAAACAGTCATGCCACTATTGCACCAGTGGACATATCTTGCTTGGCATGGCAGCACACAGGTTTAATAGCTAAATAAGACCATTGATTACTTATCTTCCCCAGCAGCCTGCATGGCACTTTTAAAGAGTACCAAACATCCCTAACTCTCAGTGAAAGACAAAATAAAACTACTTTCAGATTCTACCTTACCCCAGTCAGAACGGCTATTACCAAGAGACACTGGCAAGGAGATGGAGGATGAGGAACCTTTATTCGTTGTTGGTGGAGTGTAATCTGGTACGGAGGCTTCTCAAAGGGTAAAAACAGAGCTACCACCTGATCCAGCTGTTCCACCTCTGGCGGTAATACCAAAGGTCCTTATCTCTTACACCTGGCTAAGAAGCAAGAAACATACCATGCAAGGAGATGGGATGCTTTAAAGTGTAAGAGGGCGGTTACTAAACTAGATGTTATATGGAAGTAGACAGAAAAAAATACAGGAGTAGAAAGATTTAAATGACAGTTGGGAGAAGGATGGGGCTGAGGAGACAGGGGGATGGGGAAAAGAAGGTTATTCAAAACCAGTGATTATGAAGAAGCCATACTACTTTATAAGCTAACAAAAGTAACACAATTGGGGAGGGAGGGTTGAATAGAGCCATCCTGCAGGAGTAAATAATGTTGGTCTTAGAAGCCACAGGAAAATCCCAGTGTGAGGCACGGGGCATTTCAGTCCAGTCAGAGATGTCCCAGAGCCCCAAACAATACAGGCATTTGCCATTGCTCTTGGATGCCCATGGGAATTAGATAGTAAGACCATATTGCTGACAACAGCACACATTTGGTTGCAAGACATAGGAAAATCCTACTGGAGCTGATCTGGAGACTATCCTTGTGTGCCAGTGCAGGGTACGTGCTGTCTTTTCTCAGAAACAAATGTTTTTTCATTAATAGGACTCTTTAAATTCTTCAAGTGATACTTTTATACAATTGAAGATGTCAAAACCATCATTTAATATCTTTCAATCTCTCTATATATGCGATTATATATACATATGTGTGTGTGTGTGTGTGTGTGTGTGTGTGTGTGTATCTTTCTTGTAGCACTGTTCTGTGAATGGCTTACTTACTATAAAGATTTATAAACACTAACGTCAAAAGCAAAGTGATGCAATGAAGTATGTGCATTGCTGTAAAAAATGTTAGTTTTACTTGAAATTGACATACATTAAGTGCTATATCTGCCTGTGCCTTCTCAAAACTTGCATTTAAACTTGATCCCTAGGATTTTATGTTAATTATATCTTGTGGTAATTAATAGTATATGTGATTCTGAGGGCATATAACCCTCATGATATCCTCAGTGGCTTCCTTAGAAGAGGAAGAGAGACCCAAGTGAGCAAGCTTGCCCTACCTCAGCCTCTGCTGCTGTCTACCTGGGGGCACTGCAGGATCCCAGGCAGCTGATATGTTCTCTCCAGGTTAACTTCTTCTCCAGGGACTTCCTAGCCTCTAAACCCCATAAAGAATACATTTCTTTCCTTTGTGGATCACCTGGTCTGTGGTATTCAGTTATGGCAACAGAACATGTGATAAAACCAATATTAAATATAGTAAATTAAAAACCTGGTGTCCCTAGAGGGTCCATTAAATAGACTCAACGGTAGTTTGTCTGTAGCTGAGACACCAGGGCTCTCAGCCAGTCCTCAAAAACCTTAGATTTTAGCTGTTTGCAATTTACCCAAAGAAACCAGAAGGTGGCATAGTTGGTACTAGGGAAAAGCAAAAGAGAACAAAACATTTCAGGAAGTCCCTTCCCATATCAGAGAATCGAAACTGAGAGGAAAACAGCTTGCACTTCCTTACACCCTGGCAGCATCAGACACACCCTGGTGTTTCTCAGTCAGTGTGACTTGGTGTTCAGGTAGCAGTGTAAGCTAGCTACACATTCATTGAGACTAAATGAATTTGTTTTTCTCTGACATCTTAGGAGGAAGAGAATACAGACACCAGACATTTTCTTCACCAAAATGGACAGTTTTTCCTTTTTTATTTTATTTTTTTGTTTTTTTACATAGAAGTAACTGGAAAGTTTGGGTAAGTACAAAATTTTTCCTTTCTTATTGTTGTTGTTATTAATGGTGTCTATATTCAATGGGCAGAAATATACTTTATGGTTTAAAAGCTAATAATTTTCTGAGCCTAGTATTTCTGGACTATGTGGTACTGTGGAAGGTGCTGTGGATAAAACATTCCTTTAAAGATGTAGTTCAATACTAGGGACGCCTCTGTTAACACCTCTAAAGAAAGGCAGCATCTTCCAAAAGGAAAAAATTAACAGTTTAATGTTTACAATAATGAAAAACACAATTCTCCAATCACTCTAAGGAGCAGGCAGTTTAGAAAATGAAATCCTTAATAGCTTCTTGGGTATTAATGTCAAATCCGTGGGAGGGAGACAGAAACGCAGTGCTTCCTAGAGCTTCTGCTAGAGAGCTTTGGGATCATGATAGTTTTATGTAAGAATCAGAGGCTTAGGGATGATTTTCCCCCAAAGTAACCAATAATGTTGTTGAGCGGGAAGGGAAACAATGCTGCAGAATAAAGACCTTCTTTCAGAAAACTTGACAAACTCTATAATGTGTGTGTATGTTTAGTCAAGTAAATTATATTCCTTCTTTATACTGTATAAGCTCAGAAGCAACTCTGGGGGACACTTTAAAACACACACAGACATACACACACACACACACACACACACACACACACACACACACACACACACACCACTTATTTTTAATTCTAACTATCCTTCCTCCTGTTCTTTTTTCCTAAGGGTTTATATATATACATATATTTGGTGTGTGTGTGTGTGTATGTGTGTGTGTGTGTGTGTGTGTGTGTGTGTGTGTGTGTGTGTGTGTAGTCAAGTAAATTCTATTCCTTCTTTATACTGTGTAAGCTCAGAAGCAACTCTGGAGGACACTTTAAAACACACAGAGACATGTACACACACACACACACACACACACACATACCACTTATTTTTAATTCTAATTATCCTTCCTCCTGTTCTTTTTTCCTAAGGGTGTGTGTGTATACACACATACACACACACACATACACACACACACACACACACACACACACACACATATATACACACACACACACACACACATATATATATATACACCCATATATATGGTGGGGGGTGGGGGTGTGTGAGTGTGATCCGGCAGCACCTTTTAGGGTATCTGCAAGCCTTTTATAAACACAAGGCAGCCCAAAGAACCCATTAAGACAATGCCATCCAGAAGATGTTTCATCCCTTAGAGAACATTCCCTGAAAGTGGCCTCTTCTGTGGCTTTAAATGAGTGACTAAAGGAAGAGCTATCAAGGCTCAACAGACGCTTTAGAGCAGCGGTTCTCAACCTGTGGGTCATGACAACTTTGGGGGTCAAATGACCTTTCACAGTGGCTTCCTAAGACCATTGGAAAACACAGATCTTCACATTATAATTCATAACATGCACAGAGATACAGTCATGAAGTAGCAACAAAAACAACTTTATGACTGGGGCTCATCACAGCATGCGGAACTGATTAAAAGGGTCACAGCATTGGATTGGTTGAGAACCACTGACTTGGAGGAAGCACTGTGAAGAATGAAACCTGTTCAGATGCATAACCTGAAAGTGTATAACTAATAAAAGCTCCCCCCTTTTTACTCTATCTGCTTAGTTTCTGAATCAAATTCTGCCTTCAACCCTGATATAAGAACTCAACTTTATATTCTGACACATTGATGGCAGGTAACTCCAGCACAGATAACCCATCTAGCTCGTGACTCCATCTCGTATTTTTCTATTATTATGTCAGGAATGGTAGGGGCCACAGGCATATAGCTACAATAAGCTTTCACTGATGAAGTTAAGGGGACTCTAGGTGTCCTGATAAGATGTGGCATAAGCACCCTAGACTTGTACTCGGGAGCTGGAGGACACCAGGCAGCTGAATGGCCATCGTGGCCTCACTGAGCCTCAGCAGTGAGTGAGCAGCAGAGGTGGGCTGCACAGCATAGGGAAATCAGGGAGTGAGTAGTTGAGCTCAGAGCTGGTCAGTTGTATGTGAGTATATGAGGCCTTACTTATATATAGGAGTAACTAGTGGGCAGTGGGATCAGGTGTTAGGCAATCGTAAAATCAGTAAAGGCACTCTCCTTCCCTGCCTCCTTCTCCTTGCTCACGGTCACAGCACTTGCACAAGAGGAACCAGTGACAAACTAGAGATGGCAGCTCCCTGTCATTTATACCTTTCCTTTGTCATAACTGAGTCATTTCTGTTGAGCCCATAAAACTTTCATCCATGAAGATGTAAACAGAAGAGGTGGAAATTGATGCTCTTGAGATCTATTTTGCTATTTAATTTGATAACTGAGCAGAATTGGAAAACTGTGATGAAAAAGACACTGGGAACTTTACCACTGGCTTGGACTAAGCCAACATAAGCTACTGCACACAGAGAAGACAGTGCTTTCAAATGCCTGGTAGCATTCAGAAGCATCCCGTTCTAACCAATACTAAATATACTGAAATGCTATGGTGATATACAAAATAGTCTACTTACTTGTCCCCTTGTACATATGAAGCTAAGGTTTGAAACAGGATATATAATGAATTCTGTACTTTTGCCAGGGTAAAGAAGGTAGAATGTTGCTTTAAATCAAGGTCAATCAAGTGATAAAAGTTACTATAATGACTTCTAAAGTGAAAGACATTGGCAATGAGCAGACTTCTGGCATAGAAAACTTGGTCATTTAAAATACAACTCTAGGAACTGTGCTGTTAGCTGTTGTTGGTAGATTATGTGCATCAACACTGAAGTGCTATTGGAGGTGTGTATGAGGAAGTTTGCTCTTGCACTCCTTTGCATGGTAGACGAGAAGCGAACATTTTAACATTAGGACAGGTAGTCATCCACAGAGTTCATCTTTGAAAACCATGCCATCCACTTACAAAAGAAATCACTCACACACACATTCTCTCACATTCTCTCTCTCTCTCTCTCTCTCTCTCTCTCCTCTCTCTCTCTCTCTCTCTCTCTCTCTCCTCTCTCTCTTTCTCTCTCTCTCTCTCTCTCTCTCTCTCTCTCTCTCTCTCTTATACACACAGAGAGAGAAAGAGAGAGAGAAAGAGAGATGAGGGGCATGCATGCACACAAATTTAATATAAATAAGTAAAAATTTTTAATGCCATAATAATAAGACCTATTATGTTGTATGCTGACTAAAAATGTTAGTGAAACAATGGAGAAAAAGAATGAATGGGGCATTATTAAAAGACTTCTGGTATGCTAATGTTGTAAATTCAGTTTATTTTTTTTAATTTTTTAATTAATTTATTCTTGTTACATCTCAACGGTTATCCCATCCCTTGTATCCTCCCATTCTTCCCTCCCTCCCATTTTCCCATTATTCTCCTCCTCTATGACTGTTCCTGAGGGGGATTACCTCCCCCTGTATATGCTCATATGGTATCAAGTCTCTTCTTGGTAACCTGTAAATTCAGTTTATAAACTGGTAATTTAAATTTATGATGTAAGAGTCCTCTTTGTTAAAAAAAAAGTCTCGTTATTCAAAACGTTTATTCCGCTTCAAAATATGCAAGTAGGACACTAATCTTTGCTAGACTTCTCCCTCCCTCCCTCCCTCCCTCCCTCCCTCTCTCTCTCTCTCTCTCTCTCTCTCTCTCTCTCTCTCTCTCTCTCTCTCTTTCTCTCTCACACACACATGCACACTCAGCAAATGACAATTGGCTAGAAACAAGATTATTATCTTAAAAAATCTACATAAATATATATGAAATGTAGTGTTTCAGATTGCAAACTGGGACCTAGTGAGGTGTTTGTAAGATACTCTTTTTTAAAATATATTTTATTAATTTATTCATATTATATCTCAATTGTAATCCCATCCCTGTATCCTCCCATTCCTCCCTCACTCCCATTTTCCCCTTATTCCCTTCCCATATGACTGTGACTGAGGGGGACCTCCTCCCCCTGTATATGCTCATAGGGTATCAAGTCTCTTCTTGGTAGCCTGCTATCCTTCCTCTGAGTGTCACCAGGACTCCCCATCCAGGGGACATGGTCAAATATGGGGCACCAGAGTTCATGTGAGAGTCAGACCCCACTCTCCACTCAATTGTGAAGAATGTCCTGTCCATTAGGTAGATCTGGGTAGGGGTTCAAAGTTTACTGCATGTATTGTCCTTGGATGGTGCCATAGTTTGATCAGGACCCCTGGGCCCAGATCCGCCCATCATAATGTTCTTCTTGTAGGTTTCTAGGACCCTCTGGATCCTTCTGTTTCCCCATTCTCCTATTGGGACTCTAGGTGAGAGAATCAAGGGAGAATGTAAGATACTCTTGTCTTTTGAGCCTTAGTAATGATGAAAGTAGATACAAATCTTCAGTTGGTGTTTGTTTTTGTGTGCTGGGAATCTAATCTCAAGTCCACCCCTGAGCTATATCCACAAGGAGATAAAGGATATACAGTTTTAGAGAAATTAAAGAAAACAATACTAAGACTTACTTGTGAGTGAAATAAGGAAGTCAAAAGCTAGTCTTGAAATCTGATGCAGAAATACAAAATGTTCAGTAAAATTTTCAGACTTGAATATCTTGACTTGAACTAGCCATTACCCTTGATTCTAGAGCATACAATAAGTCTTGTTCTATGTAGCCTCCACCTTATCTAGTCATCTCTTTATTTCACCGTGTATTTCAGAGGCATCACTGGCTTTTTAAGTGAAGGGCAATTTACATGAAGTGAGGCTGTCTCCACAATACAGTTTTGGTGTTTCCCCATGCATTCATTTACCTGACTTCCCAGTCCCAGAAAACACATCCCTAATCAGAAACTACCGCACTAGTTTAACTCTGCCTGTCCTTGAACTTCAAGGAAATACATCCACACAATATGTTCCTTGTGCCTGTGCCTTGCTCCCTCCCTCTTACATGACTGAGATACATCTCCATTGTTGCTGAGTCAGCACTTCAGGTTTTTTTCGCCCACTAAAATTATTGTTATAAGGCAGGTATCTATTTAATTTGATAAAAAGCAGTCAAGTTCTTTTTCAAATTAGCTGAAACAATTTGTATTCCCACCAGGACTTTCCAAAGGCTTCGTTCACTCTACACTTCCACCAACGTTTGGGCTTCTGGGGTTTTAATGCCAGCCATTCTAGTTGGCATGTGTTATTAATCTGCAGATTTGTTTTGAATGTATGCAACAGGTTAAGGTTTGGGAACTGCTGTAGAGTCTGAGCTATTGCATCCACCCACATGGCTTTCAAAAGTCCCACTGGTTTGCCATCCTCCAACTAGTCTTATCTTGTCCTCATTCCAACCCAGAATTAGCAAATTGTCTAAAGTTCACTTAGGTAGAGACCTTGGCATCCTTGGAATTTTAACATGTAGCTTCTGTGATGTGAGCAGTCTTCAGATATAACTTTAAATATAGAAGTCTTCCAAACTCATTAATCTTGTTTCTTGTCGATGCAGTGGGAATATCGGTGACCTCTGTGACCTACAACAGTTCCCTGGGCAGTAGAGCCCCTTTTTACTGCTTCTCTAGTCAGTTTTGGTAAGTTGCATATTTCATCTCACTTTTCAGATTTTATTCATGTAAAGTTGATTGTAATAACCTCTGATGCACTGAATTTTTGTAGCATGTGGCATTGCTAAGTTCTTCTATTGCTCTTCTATTCTTTTTTCTCTCTCTCTTCTATTCTTGATGAATTTTTCCACATGTGTCAAGTTTCTCACCCTTTTATTGAGTACCACTTTTGGACTCAGGTTAGCATCTCTACTGTGCCTGAGTTTTCTACTTTTCTCTTTAAATTACTTCTTTTAACTCTATTTTTCCCTTCTTTATTCCCTGTTTAAGTTTATCGTATTATTCTTTAAACTCACTAAAGTATCACCCATTCTATTTTTACAGAAGCATTAAAGTTTTAAGTTCTACAGATATTGTTGGTGCTGTTTCTTTCAAGTTTTGATAGTCGACACTTTCATTGTTGTTCAATTGTAAATGCTTTCTCTTTATGCCATTCTCTGAATGCCATTGTGATTTTGTGGTTTTTAATTGAATTTTCCTTTGCGATCATGATCTTCTGCATGCAGTTGTAAGAAGTAATCATGTACGTGATACAACTTTTTCAAGGTTCCCTAATGGTAAAATCTTTCAATACTGCAGTAGAGCATTGCATTGACATTCAAAACGCAAAACCTACAGCGACATAGAGCTCTCTCTTGTTGGTTAGGGTTAGATTCAGGTTCTTGACCACTTGAGAAGTGTCAGGAATAGGTCCCTTCTCATGAAGTGGGCCTTAAATAAAATCAGATGTTGGTTGGCTATTCGCATTTGTTTTGTGTCACACTAGTTCATCTTATAGACCGGTCATCATTGAAGATCAAAGAATATGTAGCTAAGTCTGTGTTTACCTTTATCCTTTGCTGTCATGCAGAATATCTTCCAGTACCATAAACACTAGTCTATAGGGGTGAAAGTTTCAGGTAGACACCAGTTTAATATTTCCATGTTTAATGAATTGTGTAGGTGACGTCTTCAGCAATAGAGCTTTATTGTCAGTTTGTGGAGGGCAACTGTGGTGGTTTGAATAGGTTTGGAATCCCAAGACTCATGTGTTTGACTGCGTGGCCCACAGGGAGTGGCATTATTAGGAGGTGTGGCCTTGTTGGAGGAAGTGTGTCACTGTGGGGGTGGGCTTTGAGGTTTCCAAAGCTCATGTTCCACCCATGTGGAATGAAAACCTCTTCCTGGTTGCCTGCAGAAGCCAGTAACCTCCTGGCTGCCTTTGGATTAAGCTGTAGAATTCTTGGCTTCTCCAGGACCATGTCTGCCTGCATGCTGCCATGCTTCCCACCATAATGATAATGAATGAAACATCTGAAACTGTAAGCCAGCCCTAATTAAATGTTGTCCTTTATGAAAGTTGCTTTGGTCATGCCGTCTCTTAACAGCAATGGAAACCATAACTCAGGCAGCAACCAATAAATAGCCTTGACAATAGCCTGGGCTTGGGGAATTCTCTTGAGGCCCCTTTGACCAACAACTTGATTAGATAGAATCCATTTCTGGCACTGGAAACTTCATTTAGTGAAGAGGAATGTCCATCTGGGGCTTTATCTCTCCTATTATTGACAATTTCATTTAGATTCCATTCATACATCTATATAATTTAGAAAGTTTCTATTGTATTTCCAATACAACTAGTTTCTGAATGGCTCTTCGAATGGCCCTCAGTTTTAGCTATCCCACCTCATATTGCTTCCATTGTCCTCCTTTCCTTCCACCTCCCCATTTAATACTTCCATTCCCACCCCACCCCCACCTCATGCATTGATAACTATCTATTCTATTTCCTCTTCCTATAGAGATCCATCCCTCTTCAGTATTGCCTTATTCTATACCTATCCTTTGTGGTGATACAGATTGTATCTTTCTTATCAAAGACTTAGCAGTCAATATTCACATAGAAGTTAAATCACACCATATTTGTCTTTCTGGATCTGCATTACCTCACTCAAGATAATTTGTTCTAGCTCCATCCATTTACCTGCAAATTTCATCTTTTTTAAAGTTAGGTAAATGTACCACATTTTCTTTTTTCATTCATCCACTGGTGGACAATTTCTTGCTATTATTAATATAGCAGCAATGAACATGTCTGAATAAGTGTCTCTGTAATAAAATGAAGTATCCTTTGGTTATATTCTCCAAAGATATATATAGCTGGATCTTGAGGTAAATGTATCCCCTGTTTCCTGAGAAACTTATTTCCACAGTGTCTGTACAAGTTTGGATGAGTGTTTCCCCAACTCCACATAATTGTATACATGGACTGCCATTTGTTTTACTGATGTTGGCTATTCTGACCTGTGTAAGATGAAATTACAAAATGGTTTTGATTTATACTTCCTTGATAGCTAAGGATGTTGAACATTTCTTTTTCTCTCTCTCTTTCTTTTTATTAATTTATTCTTGTTGCATCTCAATGGTTATCCCATCCCTTGTATCCTCCCATTCTCCCCTCCCTCCCATTTTCCCATTATTCCCCTCCCCTATGACTGTTCCTGAGGGGGATTACCTCCCCTGTATATGCTCATAGGGTATCAAGTCTCTTCTTGGTAACCCGCTATCCTTCCTCTGAGTGCCACCAGGTCTCCCCCTCCAGGGAACATTTCTTTTAAGTGCTTCTCAGCAATTTGAGTTTCCTCTTTTAAGAATTCTGTTGAGATCTGCACTCAATTTGAACTAGGATATTTGTTTTCTTGATGCCCAGTTTTTTTAGTTATATATATATGATATTAGACTTCTAACACATGTGTAATTGGTAAAATCTTTCCCCATACTGTTGCTTACTATTTTTTCTAATGATAGTGACTTTTGTTATTCAAAATCTTTTCAGTTTCATGAGGTCCCATTTATTATTTGTTGATCTTAGTGCCTGCACTAATACTGTTCTGTTCAGAAAGTCTTTTCTGTATCCATGAGTTCAAGACTAATTCCCTCTTTCTCTTCTCTCAGATTCAATGTATCTGGCTTTATGTTGAGATCTTTGATCCATTTCCAGTTGAGTTTTGGCAGAGTGGTTAGTGTTCATCTATTTGGATTATTCTATGTGCCTCTGTATACTTTGACGAGCACCATTTGTTAATGATGCTATTTTTTTTACAGAGTGTATTTATGGTTTCTTTATCTGGGTCTTTCTTCAGGTTGTCTTCAGTTTGATTCCACTGATCAAAGTGTCTGTTTTTGTGCCAATATCATGCTGTTTTATTACTATGGCTTTGTAGTACAATTTGAAATTGGGAATGGTGATACCTCCAGCCGTACTTATGAAAAATAGTGCAGAGTAAGTTTAGTGATCTTGGGTATTTAGTTTTTTCACACAAAGCTGAGGATTTATTTTTCAAGGCCTGTGAAGAACTGTGTTGGAATTTTGACTGGTATTGCATTGAATTTGTAGACTGCTTTTGGTAGTGTGCCCATTTTTACTATATTAATCCTACCAATCTATGAGCATGGGAAATCTTACCATCTTCTTATATATTCTTCAATTTCTTCAAACACTTGACGTTTTTAATCCTACAAATCTTTCACTTGCTTGGTTAGAGATACCCCCAAGATATTTTATATTATTTGACACTATTGTAAAAGTTATTGTTTCCCTAATTTCTTTCTCAGTCTTTTTGTCATTTGTATATAGGAAGGCTACTGAGTTTTGTGTATAAATCTTGTATCCTGCTACTTAGCTGAAGGTAGTTATCAGTTGTAGGAGTTTTCAGATGGAATTTTTAGGGTCACTTATGTATACAATCATATCACCTATAAGTAAAGATAATTTGACTTCTTCCTTTCCAAAGTGTATCCCTTTGATATTCTTCAGTTGTCTTGTTGCTCTACCTAAGACTTTACTATATTGAGTAGATATTAGAGAGTGGACAGCCTTGTCTTGCCCCTGTTTTTGGTGAAAATGCTTTGAGATTGTCTTTATTTAGGTCTGTGTTGGCTGTGGGCTTGCTCTAAATTTCCTCTGCCCTACTCACTGTTCTGTTGCTGTGAAAGAACATCAAGACGAAGCAAATTCTTATGAACAAAAGCATTTAATTAAGGGCTTGCGTACAGTTTCAGAGCTTTTGTCCACTAAGTACTTTATGTCTATCATGAATCTTTAATTAATATTTGATTATTCTATTCCTTCTTAACTATGCTTAACACTCATATGTTCTATTTCATTGGTCTCTATCACAACAAGTTGAGCAAACTATACTTAACTTATACATTTAGTTTCATATTTTTACTTTCTTCTATGAAGCACGGTTGAATATTCTTAGTAATACAGAAACCACACATTATATTTGACAACCATAAAAAGAATGATCAATGAATGGACACATCCCCAGCATATACTTAGTATATAAAGCAAAGAGCTTAAACAGAACTGGAAATAATGTGTTACAATTCATGTAAGGAAAGGTGATGCGCATTTGTATTTGGTGGTATTTCTCTTGGTTGGTATAGAGTAAACTGGTGTTAAAAGCTTTTCAAATGTTGAGACCCATGCATATTTTACCTATTTAAAAAAATGAATGTTTCACATTTTCTCTTATAAACTACAATACCATTCTTTCTTCTTCTCCGTACAGCTATCAGAATGGCAGAGACACTCAACCTTCCAAAAACTACAGATGACTGGACAAAAGAGGATGTAAACCTGTGGTTAAAAAGTCATAAGATTGACCAAAAGCACAGGGAAATCTTGATGGCACAAGATGTGAGCGGAGCAGTCTTAAAGTTCTTAAACAAAAAGCATCTTGTTGAAATGGGCATAACCCATGGGCCAGCTATCCAAATAGAAGAGCTATTCAAAAAATTGCAGAAAACATCCTCAAAACATCTTACTCAGACAACTAAGACGACAAAAGACAGTAAAAATATTCCTAAAACCCAGACAGAAGGTAGAGAAACATCAAAGCAAAGTCAAAGGGGTGAAGAGAACTCACCTAAGGCTGGTGCCTCTGCAGTGAGTCCAAAGGCTCAAGGTTCTAAATCAGAAAACAGTGAGTTGATGGGAGATAAAACAGAGCTACAAGATAAGCAGTCATCTCCAGGACCAACATGCACTCCATACCCTTTCAATGAATTCAGCAATCCATATCGTTACAAGTTACACTTCATCCTACAGCCCGAAACAGGGCCGCTCAATCTTATTGACCCAGTACATGAATTCAAAGCCTTGACAAACACAGACACTGCCACAGAAGAGGACATTAAGATGAAATTTAGCAATGAGACTTTCCGATTTGCTTCAGCTTGTATGAACACACGTACTAATGGCACTATTCATTTTGGAGTCCAAGACAAACCCCAAGGAAAAATTGTTGGCGTGGAACTCATCAGGGTCACTAAAGATGCCCTAATCGACCACTTCAATGTGATGATAAGCCAGTATTTTGAGGTCCATCAGGTCCAACAAGCAAAGAAGTGCATCCGAGAGCCAAGATTTGTGGAAGTTTTACTGCCAAGCAGTGCTCCATCCAACAGATTTGTCATCGAGGTAGATGTCATCCCACTGCACTCAGAATGCAGAGAAGACTACTTCCAGATCAGAATGCAACATCGTAAGAACCAAATGTGGCAACGAAGTTCAAACTCCTCAGTGTTTGTGCGAGACGGACCCAAAAGTAAGGACATCATAGGGAGTAAAGCTGATTTTAAAACCTTTAAGTTAGACTTAAAAGCAATGGCAGACTCTAGGAAAGAAGCAGAAAATAAATGCAAAGTAAAACCAAGCGGCAGCAGCAGTGAGGGACAAAAGCTGGTTGACCTGTTGACGGGAAATAAAGACCTGTTAGATAACTCATACTACGAGTGGTACGTCCTTGTGACCAATAAATGCCATCCAGATCAAACCAAACACTTAGACTTCCTGAAGGAAATTAAGTGGTTTGCCGTGTTGGAGTTCGACCCCGAGTCTGAGAGCAATGGTGTAGTCAAGGCTTTCAAAGGAAGCCGAGTAGCAAACCTCCACTTTCCAAGCCAATTTATAGAAGAAAAATCCACCTTAAATGAGAAGATTTCCAGTCTGAATCTTTACCAACAACCTAGTTGGGTTTTCTGCAACGGCAGGTTAGACCTGGAGAGTGACAAATATAAGCCCTTAGATCCAATTTCCTGGCAAAGAGAACGAGCTTCTGAAGTTAGGAAGCTCATTTCCTTTCTCACGCGTGATGACATCATGCCAAGAGGGAGGGTGTTGGTGGTGTTTTTGTTACTGTCCTCTGTGGATGACCCAAGGGACCCCCTTATTGAGACTTTCTGTGCTTTCTATCAAGATATGAAAGGAATGGAAAATATATTGTGTATCTGTGTATACCCACAGATATATCAGGTATGGAAAGACCTACTTGAAGCAAGACTATCAAGACAGCAAAATGAATTTTCAAGCCAAAGCATTTCTACTTTAAATCTTGCAGAGATAAATGGCACTATTCTTAAATTAAAATCTTTAATGCAGTCTTCAAAGCGATTCTTGCCATCTGTTTGCTCATCTACTGTGCTCCTGAAAAAGGAAGAAGAAATCATGACTGCCTTGGAAATTCTCTGTGAAAACGAATGTGAAGGCACACTCTTGGAGAAAGACAAAGAGAAATTACTTGAATTCAAGACGTCCAAAGAGGAAGATTTCTACAGGGGCGGCAAAGTGTCCTGGTGGAACTTCTACTTTTCTTCTGAAAACTATTCTTCATCATTTGTCAAAAGGGATAAGTATGCAAAACTTGAAAAAAAAATTCAAGAATGGGCAGATTCTTCTCAACCAGTGTGTGCAAAAATTATTCATCTGTATCATCATCCAGGCTGTGGGGGCACTACTTTGGCGATGCATGTTCTCTGGGAGCTAAGAAAGAAATTCAGATGTGCTGTGCTGAAAAATAAGACGGAGGATTTTTCAGAAATTGGAGAACAGGTAACGAATTTGATCACCTATGGGACAACAAACCATCAAGAGTACTTACCTGTGCTGCTCCTGGTTGATGATTTTGAAGAGCAGGACAACGTTTACCTTCTTCAAGCCTCTATCCAAACAGCTGTTGCTAACAAACACATTAGATATGAGAAGCCTCTAGTGATCATTCTAAATTGTACAAGGTCACAAAATCCTGAGAAAAGTGCAAAGAACCAAGACAGTGTTGCCTTAGTACACCAACTGTCTGTCAAAGAGCAGAGAGCATTTGAGCTTAAATTGACAGAAATCAAAGAACAGCATGAAAACTTTGAAGATTTTTATTCTTTTATGATCATGAAAAACAACTTCAACAAAGAGTACATAGTAAATGTGGTCAGGAACATTCTGAAAGGGCAAAATGTCACCACCAAAGAGGCAAAGCTCTTTGCTTTCCTGGCTCTCCTTAATGCATATGTACCTGACACGACCATTTCCCTCTCACAGTGTGAAGATTTCTTAGGAATCTCCAACAAGAAGGCTTTCTGGGGACCAGAGAAGTTTGAAGACAAGATGGGGACCTACTCTACAATACTAATCAAGGAAGAGGTGATAGAATGTGGTAGCTACTGTGGAGTGCGCACCATTCACCATTTGATTGCCCTTCTGTCACTGGAAGAACTGAAGAGGAGCTACAACCTGAACAAAAGTAAAATTGTGATGGATATGTTAACAGAAAATTTGTTCTATGACACTGGCATAGGAAAAAGCAAATTTTTCCAAGACATGCAAACACTGTTGCTCACAAGACAGCGCAATGAACATGAAGGTGAGACAGGAAACTGGTTCTCCCCATTCATTGAAGCATTACATAAAGAAGAAGGAAGTGACGCCGTTAAGGCTGTATTGCTTAAAGCCACCCGGAGGTTCAACCCCAATGCATTCATTTGCCAAGCTTTGGCAAGACATTTCTACCTTATAGAGAAGGACTTTAAAAATGCTCTAATTTGGGCAAAACAAGCAAGAAAGATAGAGCCTGATAATTCTTACATCTCAGACACATTAGGTCAAGTCTACAAAAATAAGATAAGATGGTGGCTAGAGGATAATACAAGAAACGGGGCGATCTCAGCTAATGAGCTAACTGAACTGTTAGACTTAGCGGTGCAGGCATCAGATGCTTTCAAAGAATCTCAACAGCAAACTGAAGACAGGGAATATGAAGGGATGGAAAGGCTGTATCAGAAGTCAAAGAGGAGGTACGAGACTTACAACATAGCTGGTTACCAAGGAGAGTTAGAAGTGGGGTTGTTAGCCATCCAGATCCTCCAGCTCCTTCCCTTTTTCGACAACAAAAATGAACTCTCTAAACGAGATATGATCAACTTTATATCAGGGAATTGTGATATCCCAGGGGATCTAAATGAATTTAAGTCAGCACTCAAGAGTTTTATTCCTTATCTAACTAACCTGCGTTCCTCTTTGAAGAGGTGCTTTGATTTTTTTGATGATTACTTTGTCCTTCTAAAACCCAGAAACAATATAAAGCAATATGAAGAGGCTAAAAATCGAAAAAAGGTGGCTGGGCACTTTAAGAAGTATGTAGGCATATTTGGTCCCTTGGAAGAATTACAAAATCAAAATTTTGGATCGAAGCTCAGTCTACCACTTCAAGTGGAAAGGACTCGGAGATGCCTAGAAGCTTTAAAGGCAGACAAGTTTTCTGGACTCTTAGAATATCTTATCAAAAGTCCAAAAGATGCTGTAGGCCCCATCGAAGACATCGTGAACAAATACACTTTTCTTCTTGAGCAGTGTGCTATCAAAACCCAACAAAAGGAAAAGCAAAATTCCATCCTAGCTAGCATCATCCTCTCTTGTATTAACCCTACCTCCAAATCGGTGAAGCCAATTAAAAAACTGAAAGAGCAGCTTCGAGAGATCCTGCACTCAATCGGGCTGACTTACCAATTTTCAGAACCTTATTTCCTAGCTTCTCTTCTATTCTGGCCAGAAAACCAACAACTAGATCAAGATTCTAAACAAATGGAAAAGTATGCTCGCTCACTGGAAAATTCCTTCAGGGGGCAATATAAACGCATGTATCGCACAAAGCAGCCAATTGCATATTTCTTTCTTGGAAAAGGTAACAATAGGAACAGGCTTATCCACAAAGGAAAAATTGATGAAAATTTTGAAAAGGTATCCGAGATTAATTCCTGGTGGCATAGTGGAAAAGTGTGGGAAGAGGGAAAAGTCCAGGACCTTTTAGTTCGGTTACAGGGGCGAGCTGAAAATAATTACTTATACATAGAGTATGGAATCAAAGAAAAAATCACAATACCAATTACACCCGCTCATTTAGGTCAACTTAGAAGTGGGAGAAGCATAGAAAAGGTGTCTTTTTATCTAGGGTTTTCCATTGGAGGTCTTCTTGCTTATGACATTAAGATTGTTTAAGACCTTGAGTTTCTCCATATAGAGATGTGGCTTTACTATCACCTTTATAGATACAGCTCAGTAATTCTGGGTAGTAGGGGGGAGGGAATAGTACAAGGTTGAGCTTCAGCTGACTATTTCTGTGCAATGGGTACACAGGACTCCTTTCACTCTTCCCTCTGTATAACTATATTGTCAAGAAGTTATTCTAAAACATCTGCAAAATAAAATCAAACCAAAACATGTAATTTGGTTTTGTCTGGGTAATGTCACTAGAATCTTTCTGGGACAGTTCTTCCTCTGCCTTCTCAATAAATCTTATCTCCATAATTCATCACTTAACCTTTATTTTTAATTGACAAATGTACATTATTGTTACTCGATGTGACTTTTTGTGATGTTTTAAAATATGTATTCATTATAAAATGACTAAATTAAGTTAAGCTAAATAATTCACGTTTTCACAGACTTATATATTGGTATAAGGCATCTGAAATATATTCTCCTAGCCATTTTTCATCTTTCTTTTGTTTTGTTTTGGGTTGTTGTCTTTTAATCAGGGTCACCTTATGTAGCCCTGATTGTCTTGGAACTCATTAATTAAACCAGGCTGGCCTTAAACTCACAGAGATTAGCCTGCTTCTGCCTTCCAAAAACTAAGATTAAAGGTATGCACTACCATTCCAACCTGCAGTTTTCAATAATACACTACTCTGTTATTAAATGATATTTGTCATGGTATTTAATAGAGCCTCTGGCCTAATGGGAGCCTCCTACTCCATTTCCAACACTTTCCTGGTAACCACCATGTACTCTTTGTCAGGTGCCTTTGCTCCCATGAACTCAGTTTCTTCGATTCCACATTTATGTGACAATACAGATTATTTTTCTATACTTGATTTATTTCACTGCTGCCAGATATAATATTTTTAAATCATTATTGGTGAAGATGATTTAATTATTTTTAAATCCCTCCTCTAATTACACACAGTCTTAGTGTAGAAATCAGAGTGTCTGGTCATGATTTTGTTGTTGTTGTTGTTGTTGTTGTTGTTGTTGTTTATTTTGTTTTGTTTCTGAGCCACTTCCCACTGTAGCTCAGGTTTCTGTGCATTCTGCATGGACACATCCCTGATAATATCTGGTCTTCCTGACTGATTCTTTTAAGTTTTTTATCAGTAAGTGAGGCAAGCACTTCCCCACCCACCATGACCCACCTTAGGTACACAGGAAACCTAGGTGTTTATTCATCACTGGGACGTGGTACAGCTGATTACTAGTCTGAGCAGCAACACACCTGGTAAACTCAGGGTGATAATCGCCAAGCTCTTGAATAGGCTGCCTGACTGTTGCCTAGATTCCTTTGGTAGATTGAGGAACTTTCTCCAAAAGGACCACATCATCATCAAGGGTTGGAGGTGCAGAGGTCTCACCTAGATGCATGAGGCTCTGAGTTCAATTCCCAACACTAAAATAAATAAATTATTTGGTGCCTGAAGATAGAGCTCAGGGATAAATCACTTACCTGGCATTTTCAAGGCAATAGGTTCAATCCCCTGCCCTGCAATAATGATTTTTTTAAGGAACTGCTTTATAAACTCTGATGTCTTCAATACTAGCAGTAGGGAAAATACAGACTATGTAATTTTAAAAGTACTTTTAAATATTGTTTTATTTACCCCAACGTCAGGAAGGGAATGCCTCCTTTTGAGTTATTGGTCAGGGGGATCAAAGAGACTTCCAAAATAATGCAAGATAATGCCACTACACTTAGTTGTCTAATAGGCATTAAAGTAAGATGGTATTGCTGAAGAAACCACACACTTTGCTCACAGGAGTTCAATAAAACAAGTGCTACTCACCTGGAAGCATCCTCCCTGACGGCTAGCTCTCATAGCATCAGAAGATGCTATGCAAGCTCCCAAGTGAGAAAAAAATCAGTAGCCCTACCCAGCTACAAAGCTTGAGAACCATAATAAAAATGGGACTAGTGCTATGTCTTCAGTTTTGTAATAGTGGCACTTATATCTTGGGGGCAACCACTGACTGTCTAATTTAGCCTAAATTTCATTCAATTGGAGAGAACCCATGTGTGTAAATCTAGCAAAGAACATATGGCTGGGGATGGTATAGGCTTCAGAGGAGACCCTATTACCACCATATTTCTAAAGCAATATAATTTCCAACTGTTTGCTAACATTCATCTTTGTATACCCATAGATAAGTGTAACTCTCACATCTCAACAAAGAAGCTTCTTTTTGCAGCAGGTGGAGACTTTTAGAGAGTCCCACACAAGTCGACATTCAGAGAGTGACCATAGTGTGGCCAGTCTCAAATTAGACATATATAACATAGCCTTTATACCTAGGGCTCAGAGAACATTGTCAAGGAGGGGACAGGGAGACTTTTAAGAGCCTGAGGACCAGTACAGCTGTGTGACCATTTCTAGTGGACAGGACAGGGGTGTTGCTCCTGTAAATTCTGAACAATATGACTGCCCTTACAAGAAATACAAAGATCATACCAATTAATATGACAACATGGATGGAGAAAAATTTCACAAGACCCCACCCCCAAATAAAGAGCTACAAGGAATCAATGACTGTTGATAAAGAAATAACCAGGGTGGTTTTTGTTGTTGTTGTTGTTGTGTTGCTTTGTTTTCATTTTTGCTTTTTAGGGATGAGATTCCTATACTAAGTGCACACGCATACACAAGTGTGTGTGTGTGTGTGTGTGTGTGTGTGTGTGTGTGTGTGTGTAAGGTTATATATATTAGTATTTTATACTAATTTTACATATATGTAAGCTTTTACCTAAAAACCATAGCTGGGCAGATTTTCAGCTATACTAACTGGACTAATTCTGCCCTGCATCCTGCCATATGGCCTGTTAACACTCTCTCATGAGTCCCGGCACCTGTTTTTCTCCACATCATGCTGGAGAATCCCTTGAGTCTCATTTCTTCTTTCAGAGACTCTCTCTCAGCCCAGATGCCCCAGCTTTCCTCTTCTGCCTAGACAGTGGCTGCTAGATCTTTATTAAGCCAATCAGAAAGTGAGGGGGGCGGTGGGTTCCTTTTTCCAGGAGGCTGGGCTGAGAACCTAGTCACAGAGTTTTCTTCAGCCTTCTAGAGGCTAGCTGAAGAAAGTTCTGTCCTGAGAACCGATCATGAAGCAGGCTTTCTGTGCAGGGAGGGAGCGCAGGCCAGCCAAGCTCAGCCAGGGTGGAGACAATGGGAATCCCGATCCCTTCCAGTGGGGGAAGGGAGCCTCTGGCTTGTGAAAAGTCAAATAACCTATGGCACTTGATTAAAATAAAGACAGGGAATTCCCGAAATCTGTGGACAAATGGATTGAACTAGAAATGACCATAATGAGTGAGTTAACCCAGAAGCAGAAAGACTCACATGGTATATATTCACTTATATCTGGACACTAGCCCAAAGGGCATGTCCCATGAAAGTCTTCACTTACCAGGAATGTGGGACGGAGGGGAAGACATCCTATTGGGACTCTAGGTGAGAGAAGCATGGGAGAATGGGGAAATAGAAGGATCCAGAGGGTCCTAGAAACCTACAAGAAGAACATTATGATGGGCAGATCTGGGCCCAGGGGTCCTGCTCAAACTATGGCACCAGCCAAGGACAATATGTGCAGTAAACTTCGAACCCCTACCCAGATCTACCCAATGGACAGGACATTCTCCACAGTTGAGTGGAGAGTGGGGTCTGACTTTCACACGAACTCTGGTGCCCCATATTTGACCATGTCTCCTGGATGGGGAGGCCTGGTGGCACTCAGAGGAAGGATAGGGGGCTATCAAAAAGAGACTTGATACCCTATGAGCATATACAGGGGGAGGAGGTCCCCCTCGTCAGTTCAGTCATAGGGGAGGGGAGTAAGGGAAAAATGGGAGGGAGGGAGGAATGGGAGGATACAAGGGATGAGATAACAATTGAGATGTAATATGAATAAATTAATAAAATATATTTTTTAAAAAGAGTCAAAGAGCTAGATTTTAATTTGCTAAACTTAATGATAAAAGAAAGACAAGGACAGGGAGCTACTGAAGGAGAAATGGAGACTGTGCTGCCAAACCTCCAACTTCTGGGTTTTCAAAGGAAGGGTACCTGAATAGCAGGAGACACACCCAGGACACTTCCCAGGGCTTTTCTCCAGGGCTTGTCTCCAGGGCACCTTTGATATGTTTTTCCTTGGTTTTTTGTTTGTTTGTTTGTTTGTTTGTTTTTCTTTTTTGAGACAGGGTTTCTCTGTGTAGCCTTGGCTCTCCTAGACTGGGTTTGGAGACCAGGTTGACCTCAAACTCATAGCTATCCTCCTGCCTCTCCCTCCCGAATGCTGGGATTAAAGGTTTGGCTTAGGGTTTGCTTTTGAAATGTTCCTGCAAGAAACTAGCCTTTTGACACATTGGGCCTGGTAGGTTGTTTTGCCAGCAGGGGGTTCGGCTCACCTCTGTCCAAGCATGACAAGCTTACTGGGAGGGAGCTTCTCCTCCACCTGCAGACAAGAGCCCACAGGGGAGAAGACTGTTTACAAAATATGATGCCGGTGTTCCTAAGAATAGCAGCACCAGAGTTCAGACAGTACTCAGCTAGCTCTGCAGGTACAAAATTAATAACTGAATAATATAGAGACAACCTTTACATAGCACGCAAAAAGATTACCCCAACATAGCAGTCCAATAAAAAGGTTTACCATTGGCCTCCCCAAAAAATAATAGCCTAGAAAGGGGGCTTTGAAATATAGAATATCAAATCCCATACCAGCCAACTTGGAATGTACATTAGCAATGAAATCATTTATTAAACAGGCTAGCATTTATTTAAAGATCAAGGTTAATTTATTATTTTCTTTTGTTTGTTTGTTTGTTTGTTTTTTGAAGGGTCCTGCTAAGTTCTCCAAAATTGGTTTAAACTTCACAATTCTTGTGCCTCAGTCCTTCAATATGGGCCATTAAATACAGATTATTACCTCTTTTTCTTACATCCTCTATTCTTCTGGAGGTTTCCATGGTACAGTAAATTAATAGCACTATGGCATGTATAGGCTTTCACCTTTAAGATTATTAGAAAGAAAACCTAGGAGTAAATGTCAGAGATCTGGTAATTCAAAGATGCTTCTGTCATTTCTTTTCCCTCTTGCTTGGGGTCAGACTTGTACCAGTCTGATCTGATGACGTGTCTCACTCTTACCAGAATGTGTTCTCTCTCTCTCTCTCTCTCTCTCTCTCTCTCTCTCTCTCTCTCTCTCTCCTCTCTTCTCTCTTCTCTCTCTCTCTCTCTCTCTCTCCTCTCTCCCTTCTCTCCTCCTCCCTCCATCCTCTCTTCTCCCTCCTAGATCTCTTTATATAAAATCATAGAAGATATTTTCCCCCAACTTAAAGAAAGAGATACCCTTGAACATACAAGAGGCCTACAGAACACCAAATAGGCTAGACTAGAAGAGAAATTCCTCCCACTATATAATAATAAAAACACTAAATCTGCAGAACAAAGAAAGGATATTAAAAGCATCAAGGGAAAATGGCCAAGTAACAGATAAAGGTAGACCCATTAGAATTGCTCTTGACTTCTCAACAGGAACCATGAAAGCCAGAAGGGCTTAGACTGAGGTCATCCAGACACTAAGAGAAACCACAGAGGCCAACCCAGACTACTATATCCAGAAAAATTTTCAATCACAATAGATAGAGAAAACAAGTACATGTCAAAAGCAAATTTAAAGAATATCTATACACCAACCCAGCTCTACAGAAAATAGTAGAAGGAAAACTCCAACACAATGAGGTCAAAAACATCCAAGAAAACACAGTATATAGATAATCTCACAACAGCAAAACCAAAACAGGGACAGCCACACATAATCACTACCAACTCCACAATAAAAGGTTCCAACAACCATTGGTCACTAATATCTCTCAACATCAATGGCCTCAAATCCCCAGGAAAAATAAACAGACTAACAAAATGGATTCAGAAACAAGATACAATATTCTCTTGGATGCAAGAAACACACCTCAGCAACAAACATAGACATTACCTGAGAGTAAAGGACTTGAAAAAGACTTTTCCAAGCAAATGGACCCAGGAAGCAAGCAGGAGTAGGCATTCTAATATCTGATAAAGAAGACTTTCAATTAAAATTAATCAAGAAAGATATAGAAGGACACTTCATTCTCATCAAAGGAAAATCCACCAAGAAGACATTATAATCTAAATATCTATACCCCAAATACTAGGGCACCTGCATTCATAAAAGAAATACTTTTAAAAGCTTAAATCACACATCAATCCCAACATAATAATAGTGGGAGACCTTAACACCCCACTCTCACCAATGGACAGATCTTCAAGGCAGAAACTAAATAGAGAAATAATTATGCTGACATAGGTCATGAATCAAATGGACCTAACAGACATCCACAGAACACTTCACCCCAACACAAAAGAACATACCTTCTTCTCCGCACCACAAGGAAACTTCTCCAAAATTGACCATATAATTGGTCACAAAGCAAACCTCAACAGATACAAAAAATTGAAATAATCCTCAGTATTTTGTCAGACCACATGGTGTAAAGCTCAACATCAAGAACAATAGAATTAACAAAAAGCACATGGAAACTGAACAATGTTTTACTGAATGAGAACTGAGTCAGGGATGAAAGAAAGAAAGAAACCAAAGACTTCCTAGAATTGAATGAAAATGAAGGCACAACATATCCAAATCTTTGGGACATGATGAAAGTAGTGCTAAGAGGAAAGTTCATAGGACTTAGTGCCTTCATAAAGAAATTAAAAATATCGAATACAAGCAACTTAATGGAATACCTGAAAACCCTAGGAAAAAAAAAAAAAAACAGACACACCCAAGAGGAGTAGATGACTAGAAATAATGAAACCCAGGGCTGAAGTCAATAAATTAGAAACAAAGAAAACAATTCAAAGAATCAACAAAACCAAGAGCTGGTTCTTTGAGAAAATCAACAAGATACACAAACCCTTACCCAAACTAACTAAAAGGCACAGGGAGAGTACCCAAACTAACAAAATAAAAAATGAAAACGGATACTGAGGAAATCCGAAGAATCATTAGATCTTACTTCAAAAGGCTATATGCCATAAAAATCTAAATGATATGGACAATTTCCTTGTTAAATTCCACTTAGCAAAGTTGAATCAAGATCAGGCAAACAACTTAAATAGTCCTACATACCCTAAGGAAATAGAAGCAGTCATCAAAAGCCTCCCAACCAAAAACAGCCCAGGGTCAGATGGATTCAGCACAGAATTCTACCAGACCTTCAAAGAAGAACTAATACCAACACAACTCAAACTATTCCACAAAATAGAAACAGACAGATCACTACCAAACTCATTCTATGAAGCCACAATCACCATAATACCTAAACCACACAAAGACCCAACGAAGAAAGAGAATTTCAGACCAATTTCCCTTATGAACATAGATGCAAAAATGTTCAATAAAATACTGGCAAACAGAATCCAAGAACACATCCAAAATCTCATCTAACATGACCAAGTAGGCTTCATCCCAGGTATGCAGGGGACGGGGGTTCAATATATGGAAATCCATCAACGTAATCAACCATGTAAACAAACGGAAGGAAATAAAACCACATGACCATCACACATGCAAAAGAAAAGATACAAATTATCTGAAAATTTAAAAGTACTAGAAAACTGCAAGTGGCCCACTTCAGGATCTATGAACAGGAAATGACTTGGGGTGTATCTATAACCTCAACTATGCTGAGCATGAGTAGAGACAGGTGAATGCTGCCTGTAGCTTGATGACTGGATGGTGTAACCAAATTTTTGAGGTCCCAGTTCAGTTCCAGAGTCTCTCTCAAAAAATAAGGTAGAGAGTGTTTGTAAAATACATCCAACTTTGACCTCTGACCTCCACATGTATACATACACAAGCACATGCATACACATATATGCATACATGAACATGCATACACACACACACACACACACACACACACACACACACACACACCTCCCCAAAATAGTCTTAAATAGTATTACTTAGGAATTCCACACTGGAAAAAAAAAGCTAAAGAATTCTAGCTGGTTTTTTCTAATCAATTCCCTATTCTCCTCCCCAGCTCTTCAGCAGAACACCTGTGGTAGCAACCTTCACTGTAACCCTGTTGCCATGTCCTGTGAATCCCTCAGATTTTCTCCTTCTAACCTTCCCATACTCACACACTTGCTTTGTCCCAGCACGCAACCCCAGCAGGCACTTCCTACAAGCCCAAAGGCCACCCCTACCAGGGCAACAAATAAGCTGCCAGCAACAAATCCATATGTCTCTTTCTGCTCCACTGCATCCAATGCCCTCAGTATATATATATATATATAATATATATATATATATATATATTATATATATATATATTATCCTGTAAACTAACTGAAGCCCTTCATCACCTCCTTCTCTCCTCCAAATCCAATCCCCAAGTCTCATCCCTACCTCCACAACAGAACACCTGATGCAGCCTTCCTTCTCCCTCTATCTACATCTTCAGAGGATCTCACAAGGATCTTCCCCTCCTAACCTTTTTCTCTCCACTTGTTACTTTATCCCAGCCCCCAACTTCTATAGGCACTCCTTGCAATTTCACAGAGCACTCCTGCCAAGGAAGCAGGGAAGCTATCTGTAGATCTTCTCCTATCCTTCTGCTCCTCTAAATACAACTCACCCGTCTCATCCCCAACCCTATAGCAGACCCTCTGGGTGACCTCTCTTCACTGTCTCCCCCAATTTTCAAGGAGATGAAATAATTAGATCCTGGTTGAACATGCTGCTTTCATCGCTCCTGTGAATTGCTTCAAACCCCTAGCCCAAGCCCATTCCTAAGTGTCAGCTTTTGAAATTCAAAAATATATTTTATCTAGAAACCTCTGTAGCCACAACTATCAGGTCCAAAGAAAATTTCCTACCAAGCAATGCACAGCCACCCCATTCTCTGAGAATCTAGAGAAGAAGCAGAAACCAAGAAACAAAACACCCACCCAATAAAGACAAATCCAGAAATCAGTACCCTAAGCCCAGCCTAGATACCAGCATAAAAACACAATCAATAACATGCATGCCAGTATGATTCCAATAAAGCCCAACTATCCTACCACAGAAGGCCCTGAATATTCCAAAATAGCTGAAGCAAAGAAAAAGACTGAAAAACCAACTATATAAAAATGATGATAGAAGTCCTTAAAGAGGAAAATCCAGGAAAACACAAACAAGCAGCAGAAAAAAATTAATAAAACTATTCAAAACCTGAAAATGAAAGTGGAATCAACAAAGAAAGCACAAACTGAGGGAATTCTAGAAATGGAAAGTCTAGATAACTGAACAGAGACTACAGATGCAAACATCAACAACAGAATACAAGAGATGAAAGAGAGAATTCCATATGTTGGGAATGTAATATAGGAAATAGATGTACTGGTCACAAAAATATTAAATCTAAAAAATTCCTGACACAAAACATCTAAGAAATCTGGGACACAATAAAAAGATCAAATCCAAGAATAGTAAGAATAGAAGAAGGAGACAACAAAGGCCAGATCAAAGGCCTAGAAAATAATTTCAACAAAAATGATAGAATAAAACTTTTCTAACCTATAAAAAGGAGATATCTATAAAAGCATAAGAATTATACAGAAAACTCAGTAGAGTGGACCAAAAAAAAAAGTCTCCTTGACACATAACAATCAAAATACTAAATGTACATAACAAGAAAAGAATATTAAAAGCTGCAAGGTAATAAGATCATGTAACATATAAAGACCTATTGAGATTATGCTTGACTTCTCAATGGAGACTCTGAACACCAGAAGGGCCTGAAAAGATGTGCTGCAGATTCTAAGAGACCACATAGGTCAGCCAAGACTAGTACAATCAGCAAAACTTTCAATCACCATAGATGGAGAAAATAAGATATTTCATGATAAAGCCAAATTTGAATAATATCTTTCAACAAATCCAGCCATTCAAAAAGTTCTAGAAAAAAAAATATAGCCTAAGGAGGTTAACTAAACTCAATAAAATGCAAGAAACAAATAATCTCAACAAAATCAAAAGAAGAGAAGCGCGCACACTCGAGCATACACACACACAGACACACGCACACACACTCATACACACTCATATACTTACCACCATCGCCACCACCACCACCACCTCCAACACCACCATCAAAATAATAGCAGCAGCAGCAAAATAACAGGAATCAACAATCACTGGTCATAGATAGCTCTCAAAATCAATGGTCTCAATTCCCCTGTAAAATGACACAGACTAACAGAATGGATGTTAAAATAGGATTCATCCTCTGCTGTAACCAAGCAACACACTTCAACATCAAGGATGGACATATCAGGGTAAAGGAGTGAAAAAAGATATTCCAAGCAAAAGGACCTAATAAGAAAGCCATTTAATATCTAACAAAAACAAGCTTCAAACAAAAACTGACCAAAAGAGATACAGAGGGGCACTCCATACAGATCAAAGGAAAACTCCAATGAAGAGATCGTTGCAATTCTTAACATCCATGTACCACATGGGCAACCAAGTTTGTAAAAGAAACACTACTATAGCTTAATCACATATTGACCCTCACAGACTAATAGTGAGAAACTTCAAAACCCTATTCTCACCAATGGACACATCATCCAGGCAGAGACATGTTGGGAATAATAGATGTTATAAAACCAGTGGAACTAACAGATATTTACAAACCATTTCACCTAAACATAATAGACTATACATTCTTCTCTGTACCTCGTAGAACATTCTCCAAAATTGACCGCACACTGGGACACAAAACAAATACAACAACAACAACAAAAAAAGGTATTTATCAGCTGTAGGAGTTCCTTGGTAGAGTTTTTGGGGTCATTTATGTATACTATCATAACATCTGCAAATAGTGATACTTTGACTTCTTACTTTCTAATTTGCATCCCCCTTGATCTCCTTTAGTTGTCTTATTGCTCTAGCTAGGACTTCATGTACTATATTGAAGAAAGATTAAGAGAGTTTACAGCCTGTCTTGTCCCTGACTTCACTGGAATTTTTTTAAGTGTCTCTCCATTTAGTTTGGTGTTGTCTATAGGCTTGCTGTATATTGCCTTTACTATGCTTAGGTATGTGCCTTGTACCCCTGATCTCTCTAAGACTTTTAACATGAAAGGATGTTAGCTATTATTAAATGCTTTTATTGACATCTAAGGAGATAATCATGTGCGTTTTTACCTTTCAATTTGTTTATATGGTTAATTATATTAATGGATTTCCATATATTGAACCACCACTGAGCCAACTCCCCACTCCGCTGCATGCCTGGGATAAAGCCTACTTGGTCATGCTGGATGAGATTTTTGATGTGTTCATGGATTCGGTTTGCAAGTGTTTTATTGAGTATTTTTGTATCAATGTTCATAAGAGAAATTGGTATGAAATTCTCCTTCTTTGTTGGGTCTTTGTGCAGCTTAAGTATTAAGGTGACTGTGGCTACGTAGAATGAGTTTGGTAGTGATCCTTCTGTTTCTATTTTGTGGAATACTTTGAAGACTATTGGTATTTGCTCTTCTTTGAAAGTGTGGTAGAATTCTGTGCTGAATCCACCTGGCCCTGGGCTTTTTTTTTGGGAGGGGGAGTCTTTTGATAACTGCTTCTATTTCCTTTGGGTATATAGGACTATTTACGTTGATTGTCTGATCTTTTTTGTTTTGTTCTGTTTTTCAAGACAAGGTTTCTCTATGTTATCTTGGCTGTGCTGGACTCACTTTGTAGACCAGGCTGGCCTTAAACTCACAGCTATTCACCTTTCTCTGCCTCCCAAGTGCTGAGATTAATGGCATGTTCAGCCACTTGATTCAAATTTGGTAAGTGGAATTTTTCAAGAAAATTGCCCATAATGATTGACCTAATGATTCTTTTGATTTCCTTGGTATCTATTGTTATGTCTCCCTTTTTGTTTCTGATTTTGTAGATTTGAATACTTTCCCTTTGCCTTTTAGTTAGTTTGGCTAAGGGCTTGTATATCTTGTTCAATTTCTCAAAGAACTAGTTCTTGGGTTTAATTCTTTGAATTGTTTTCTTTGGTTCCAATTTATTGATTTAGCCCTGAGTTTGATTATTTCCAGCCTTCTACTCCTCTTGGGTGTGTTTGCTTCTTTTTTTCCCTAGGGCTTTCAAGTGTTCCATTAAGTTGCTTAAGTTGTTCCAATTTCTTTATGAAGGCACTTAGTGCTATGAATTTTCCTCTTTACGCTGTTTTCATTATCTCCCAAAGGTTTGGATATATTGTGCCTTCATTTTCATTAAATTCTAGGAATTCTTTGATTTCTTTATTTCATCTCTGACCCAGTTGTCATTGAGTAGAACATTGTTCAGTTCCATGTGTATGTCGGGTTTTTGCTATTTTGTTGTTGAAGTACAGCTTTGGTCCACGGTGGTCTGATAAAATGCAAGGGATTATTTCAATTTTGTTACATCTGTTGAAGCTTGCTTTGTGACCAATTACATGATCAGTTTGGGAGAAGGTTGCATGAAGTTCTGAGAAGAAGGTGTATTCTTTTGTGTTTGGGTGAAATGTTCTGTGGATGTCTCTTAGATGCATTTGATTCATGACCTCTGTTAGCTTCATTATTTCTCTGGTGAGAGTGGGGTATTGAGGTTTCCCACTATTTATGTCTTAGGATCAATGTGTGATTTAAGGTTTAAAAGTGTTTCATTTACAAATGTGGGTCCCTTGTATTTGAAGAATAGATATTCAGGATTGTGATGTCCTCTTGGTGGATTTTTCCTTTGATGAGAACAAAGTGTCCTTCTCCATCTTTCTTGATTAATTCTACTTGAAAGTCTATTTTACTAGATATTAGAATGGCTACTTCAGCTTGTTTTTGGGTCCATTTGCTTGGAAAAAAATTTTCCAGTCCTTTATGCTCAGTTTATGTCTACCTTTGTTGCTGAGGTGTGTTTCTTGAATGCAGCACAATGTTGGATTTGTTTCCACAGCCATTCAGATAGTCTGTGTCATTTTATTGGGGATTTGAGGCCATTGATGTTGAGAAATATTAGTGACCAATGATTTTTTTGTTCCTTTTATTGTAGAGTTAGTGGTGATAGTATGTGGCTGTGACTGTTTTCTTTTGGTTTTGCTGTTGTGAGATTATCTATATCCTGTATTTCCTTGGGTGTAGTTGGTCCCATTGGGTTGGATTTTTCCTTTTAGTGTCTTCTGTAGGTCTGGGTTGGTGCATAGATATTGTTTGAATTTGGTTTTGTCATAGAGTATCTTGTTTTCTCCATCTATGGTGACTGAGAATTTTGCTGGATATAGTAGTCTGGGTTGACATCTGTAGTCTTTTAGTGTGTCCATGATATCAGACCAGGACCTTCTGGCTTTCATGGTCTCTATTGAGAAGTCAAGTATGATCCTTAAGAGTCTGCCTTTATCTGTTACTTGGCTGTTTTCCCTTGCTGCTTTCAATATTCTTTCTTTGTTATGTAAATTTAGTGTTTTGATTATTATGTGGCAAGAAGAATTACTTTTCTATTCTAGTCTATTTGGCCTCTGGTATGTTCAAAGGCATCTCTTTAGGTTGGGGGGATTTTCTTCTATGATTTTATTGAAAATATTTTCTGCTCCATAGAATCTGGCATCTTCTTTTTTATCTGTCCCCTATTATTCTGAGATTATGCCTTTCCATGGTGTCCTTGATTTCTTGGATGTTTTGAGTCATGAATTTTTATGTTTTAATATTTTCTTTGAGAGATGTATCAATGTCCTCAGTTGTATCTTCAGCCTCTCAGATTCTCTCCTCTGTTTCTCAAATTCTGTTGGTGACACTTACCTCTATGATTCCTGATCTCATCTCTAAGTTTTCCATTTCCCATTTTGTTTGTATGTTTGGTTGGTTGTTGGTTGGTTGGTTTGGTTTGGTTTGGTTTGTGTGTTTTTTTTTAATTGATTCTAATTCCATTTTCATGTCTTAAACAGCTTTAATAATTTTGTTCATCTGTTTGATTGTGGTTTCCTCTTTGTCCTTGATGACCTCTATTCATTTGTTTGTATTTTGCTGTAATTCTTGAAAGGATTTATTCATTTCCTCTTTACATTTCTCAAATAACTGCACAATCATAGCTCTAAGGTCATTTTCCTAAGAATAAGCTGCATCAGAGTGTCCATTGTTGTTTGGAATTTCTGGTGTAGCCATTCTGTCTTGATTTTTGTTGGTTGTGTTCTTACCTTTTCCTTTTGTCATATGCTTAGGGTTCAGGTTTTCTAAGCTGGCAGTCAAGGGGAGAGGAGTCCCTTCAGAAGGCAGTTCCTTGGTTTACTGACTTAGCAGACATTGCCCTCCTGGAACTTAGATTCTTCTGAGGTCAGCCCTCTAGGATCCAGGATTCATCAGGACTCCTCTTACTATTTGGTCTCCTCAGAGAGATCGGCAGCAGAGTAGAACTGTGGCTTGGAGGCCAGATAGCTGTATCTTGGAGCCGGATGCTGTTCTTAAGGGTCCCAGGTTTTGCTGTGCTGATCCTCTGTTCCCCAGGGATGCTGAACTCACTCCAGTGTTTGGAGAAGTGTAGGGTGCTTGGAGTTTGTGCTCCCAAACTCTGGGTATGTCTGACCATGAAGGGGGTGGGCAGGCTGGTGCTCCTGTGTTGTGCCCTTCAGTCCATTTTGCACTCTCTGACCATCTGCTTTCTAGACATGGTACACACTAGGCACTGCCATTTTGGAATCCCTGGACACCTGATTTTTGATCAAGAAGCCATATATACACACTGGAAAAGGACAACAGCTTCAACAAATGGTGCTTGTCAAACTGGATCTCTTCATGTAGATGAATGCAAATAGATTCATATTTATCAGCCTGCACAAACCTAAAGTCCAAATGAATCAAAGGCCTCGACATAAAACCAGATACACTGACAGTGATAGAACAGAAAGTGAGAAATAGCTTTGGTACAGGAGACAACTTCCTGAACAGAACACCAAGAGCACAGGCCCTAAGATCAGTCAACAATTAATAAATGGCACTTCATGAAACTGAAAAGCTTCTGTAAGGCAAAGGACACCATCATTTGGACAAATAGAAACCTAAAGAATTGGAAACGATTTTTACCAACTCAACATCCAGTAGAGGACGAGCATCAAAAATATATATAGAAACTAGACATCAACAACCCAGATAACCCAATTAAAAATGGGATCTAAACAGAGAATTCTCAATAGAGAAATCTCAAATGGATGAAAAACACTTAAAGAAATGTACAACAGCCTTAGCCATTGAGGAAATGCACATCAAAATGACGTTGAGATTTTATGTTACAACTATCAAAATGACAAAGATTAATAATGGCAAATGAGAGCTCATACTGTAAGCATATTGAGCAAAGGTAACACTACTCCATTGCTGGTGGGACTGCAAACTTGTACAGCCATTATGTAAACCAATATGGCAGTTACTCAGAAATCTGAGAATCAATCTACCCCAAGATCCAGCTATACCACTTGGGCGTGTGCCCTATTGCTTTAAGGACATGCTCAACTATGTCCGTTGCTGCTCTATTCATAATAGCTAGAAACAAGCCATATGACCCTCAGCAGAAGAATGGATAAAGAAATTGTGATGCATTGACACATTAAACATCACTCTGCTTCTTAAAAAATAACATCCTGAAATTTTCAGGCAAATGGATGGAATTAGAAAAAAATAATCCTGAGTGAGGTAGCCCAGACTCAGAAAGATAAATATGATATGTGTTCATTTATATGATGATATTATCAATTAAATAAATGATACCCAACCTACAATCTGTGGGCCAAGAAAGGTTAGATAGAGAGAAAGGGACTGCAGATGGAGAGGGCACATGGGTCTCCCTGGGAGGGGAAAGTAAAATAGACTTTATGTATGACTAGGGGGAAATGGAGATAGAAATGGGAGAATCAGGCGGAGAGAGGGTGGGGAGATAGGGCTGAGGGAGGGAATGTATAGAGACACACCTGGAACTGAGGGATGGTATGGACACAGTGCTGTGGAAACTCCCTAAAACATAGGAAGGCGCGCCTAAGGAGCTCTCCTAACAAGAGGGGATACAGAATCCCAACTGGCCAGCCCTTGACACCAAATGAGGCTTTCAATACTGGCACCAGGTTGCACTCAATTGAGTTTTTTGGCCAAGGGGTCCTGTAGGCATAAGATTATTGTTTAGTTTAAATTCTGATTGCGTAACTGTCGTATAAGCTCTGCTCCCCAGTTGTCTCTCTGGTATGGCATAAAGCAGCTTACAGCCCATCAATGACCAAGGGAGAGGATAGAGCTGGACTTCCTGCCATCCAGGGGAGGAGGAGTTAGGAGACGAAGCAGGGGATTGAGCCATGGGTACAGGTCCAAGGAAGATCAGGAAGAAGGAGCTGGAGCCAAGGAAAGCTACAAAGTGCCAGTGTCGCTGGGATATTTGCTGGCAGTAAGACAGGATAGCATAATGAGTTAAGAACAGACTTAAACTGTGCAAGATTATTGTTCTTCTTAAGCTTGGTTTTAAACATATATAAGAGTCTCAATTATTTGTGTGATAGTCAGGCTAAGAAATAAGCTAGGATAAGCAAACACTTTTTTAAAAAACCACTTCAACAGAGTCCCATGGAAATCTCCAAACAACCTAGGCTGGTTGCTAAGACAATGCGTTGCTCTCCACAAACTGACAGGAGGGCCCTATAGCTGAAGACAACACCTACCCAACTCGTTTAACATGGAGAAGTCAAGCTGCTGCCTACATGGAGCCTTTGCCCTTATGGTCTATTGTCTTTGGTGCAGAATGGTACTCGGCAGGCTGCCAAAAGAGAAATGTAAACACCAACTTACCCATAAAACCTTTGGCCTCCAATCTGTCCTGCCTGCAAGATCTGCTAGGACAATGGGGAACAGAACTTGTGGGAGTACTCAGTCAATATCTGATTTGACCCAAGGCCCACTCCAGAAGATGGAACCCATATCTGACACTGCTGGACTGGGCCTCAGCCCGCTACACAGATGTAACAGATGGGCAGCTCAGACTTCATGTGAGTCCCTTAGTAAGGGGAGCCGGGGGTGGGTGTTGTCTCTGACAAGTACTCCATTGCCTGCTTTTTTGATCAGTCTCCCTGGGTGGGACTGTCTCCCAGGCCACAAGGGAAGAGGATGAGCTCAGTCCTGATGCAAATTGATGAGTTACAGCAGGTGGGCAGGGGGCACTTCCCTTTTCTGAGTAATAGGGGAGGGTGGAGGGGGAAAAGAGAGAGAGATGATAGGACTAGCAGGAGAAGAGGGAGGGGGATGTAAAGTGAATAAATAAATAAATTTTAATTTTTTAAAGAAAAAAAGAATCTATTTTCAACAAAAGGAAAAATGAAACAAATAATTCTACTTTATCAAACAATTAAACAAGAATTTCTATATAATGCTTGCAGAAAATAAAAGAGGAGGGACTACTGTAAGTCCATTCATAAACCTAAGTTACTCTGATGTCAAAATTCAGACCAAGATGGTGTCCTTTTCAAACTGGATATTATTTATTATGCTTCACAAACACAAGTACAAAGATCTTTAACAAAATGTAAGCAAATGCACATACAAATACTATGCCATAATAAGTAGAGTCTGTATATAGGGTGGAAAGCTGATTCATACTAACAAGCTAATTTAGAAAACAACATCATTTCAACCCATAGAGAAAAAGCATGTGATAATTCAACATCCACTTGGATAAACTCTCACAAGAAAACAGTAATTGAGGGAGCCTTCCTCAACAAATAGCATCTATAAAAGCCTGTGTTGGCATTTTATTTAGTAAGAGTCAAGTTCTCTCCCTTAAGGTTAGGTGAGGGAATAAAGTTTTTCTCACCATTCACTCAACATTGTACAATCAAGCCAGTCAGTGAAGCTAGAAAAGGAAATTAAAAGACTGCAGAAAGAAAATTAAAAAAATAAATGTTTCTATTTGCAAATGATATGTTCTTCTACTTAGGAAATTCTAAGGAATCTACAAAGGGAGATGCCAAATACAAAAGTCTGCTTTGAAAAAGAGAGTTCAGCAACCTCATAGGACACAAGATTAAATATAGATATCAGCTGTCTGATACCTTTTATATTTTATATTAAAATTTCAGCAAATTGCTTTATATGTAATGACAAAACTATTATAAAATTGACATGGGAAATCAAAGAAAGAATTATTTTTTTTAAAAAAAAGAAGTAGGCATTAGCTTACCTAATTTCAAGATTTATACATTTCAGAGATTGTTTCTGTGTGGCAAAAGTGGAAAATTCACTAATGGCTCAACAGACCAACTTATTAAGTTCAATTCACTTGTGACCAATTTTCTAAAGCACTTCAATGGGGGGGGGGGAATTATAGCCTTTTTAGCAAATGATGCTGGAGAGACCAGACACACCTAGACAACCTGCTGAAACTCCCTTGTGGTGGTTTGAATAGGTTCGGCCCCATAGACTCATGTGTTTGAATGCTCAGTCCATAGGGAATGGTGCTATCTATTTCCTTCTGGGATACCCAAAGTATTCATATAATTTGTGCTTGTGTGAGGCACCTGGTGGCTGGATGTGATTTCTTTGGGATGAGCTTGGCCAGTTCAGGAAGAACACAAAGTTTGAAGAAAAGTCCTGCCCCATATTTGGGGTTCTAGAGCCTCAAGGCCTTGAAACAAGATGTCAGATGTGCTCTCATAGACCTTTTTCTCCTGCTGCTCCCCCTCAAGTGAGACCCTTAGCTGAAGGTTGGCTGTGGTTTAGTGACTATTTTTCCACCCTTTGCCCTGTAGAAACCCAAATTTTAGTGCAAGGTGTTTCGGGGACTTTTTGGGTAACAAATTATAGAGAAAGTGGAAATGGAGTGAGTATGCAGAGCTTTATCCCACACAATTCACCCAAATTTTCTTAGAACGTATGTGTTTCATTCCACTGGGTAAAAACCTCTTAGCAACTGCTTGAGTTCACTTCAATAGTAACCGGGATGAATGAAAGCTCTGTGAGATTTAGGAAAATACCTCTAACAGTGGGACTTCAAGCATGATGTACAGCTGGTCAAAGCCTAGATTAATCTTAGGTTCGTTACTCTACTCCAGGGTACCTCAAAGCATACCCTCTAACTATGCACAGATACTCAGATACTCTCATGATTTGTTTCTTCATCAACATTGATGCCTCCTTTTATTCATAAATCCAAATATCCAGCTGAGTCCATCTTTTTCTAGTTATTTTTATCTTCTTCTAGGGACTCTTCCCAGGCTAAGTAGTCATCAGCCCTCAGCAGTTACATCTGGTATTATTTAGTGGATTTCAACCTGTAAGTCATAAAATCACAGACACTTAGAATTGGAAAGGGATGTCAAGGTCATTTGACTCAACTTCTCTTCCCCTTAGAAGCTCTGCTGTAATTTCCTCTACAACTGGTCATTCAGCAAACCACCTGAATGCCTGGGCACCAAAAAAAAAAAAAAAAAGGCTTTTTTTTTTCTCATAAGACTCCTTCCATTGTTTCTCTACATTAAGGTAAAAATGTGCATGATGTCAACTATTTCTAATTGTCCCTTCTCAAAGTAACATCAACTCTCCTCTGAACTGATAAGACAGTCCTTCAAATACTACCCTACAGTAATACATGAATTTTGTCTTTCCCACATAAATCATCCATTATCACCAAGTGTGAAACTTTTCTTCTTGGGACATTTGATGGCTTCCAGACCTCTTTCCTGGATTTATTCCAATTTTTACTTTGTTCTCATTTATTTCTATATAGAATAAAATTCAGGAGGCATTTTATGACCATTGCAACCCACTATTCAACTTGCTAATGACACTCAACATGTCATTCAGACATTAATTTCCAACAGTCACTACATATCATTAGTCTGACTGGTCCTGAGTCCACTTCCATGTTACTCTCTTTTCTATATCACTTCTTATAAACCCAATTACCTTCTGTCCTATATTGGTACCTAATTTCATAACTTTAAATAGCACAAGGAAGACATATTCTTCTTTATTATGAAGATAAGAAAATTTTCTGAGATCTTGTTCCTGAATGAAACCTTGCATCTTCTGTTAAGTCACTCTGCCCTCTCGTTTATGTGCTTTCCTACATTAAATCTAAAAGCCATCTATTTGTCAGACAATATTCTAGGTTTTAAAGAAAAAGTACTGATAGAAATATTGTTAAATTATAATCTCAGAAATAAAATTAAGAAAACTCATCACAGTCAAACTTCTGAAAACAGGAGATAAATAAAAGATCTAGAAGGGAGTCAGAGGAATGAAAATTATTTATGGAATTAATAAGAATAATATATGACATCTCATCAAAAATAGTAGAAGCCAGAAGTCAGTCATCTCAACAATGACTGGATAAAACAATCAAGAATTCAATAGCCAGTAAGCAACATAATATTCCTCAAAAATAAATCAATACCATGCCATTCCTAAAAACAACATCTGAAATAATCCAGTCATGAGCCCTAAGACTATTAAAAGAAAAAAACTAAGAGAGTTGGAACTAAAAAAGAAAATATCAAATGGAAATTTAGATCTATAGAGGGACAAAATGTAGTCAATACCAGACAATGTTAAGATGCCTTTAACTGTTTATAGTAAAATAATAATGACTTACATAATACTGTGCATGGTAAGTATATCATCACTATGACAAATACCTGAAGAAAAGTGACTTAGAGGGTAGCTGGTTTGTTGGTTGGTTGATTGGTTGGTTTTGGTTTGGTTTGCTTTGAACAGTAGCTATCATTTCACAGGTTTGAGTCTTTGGTTATTTGCTCTGGCGCCCTAGGCTCAGGGAGGCAGTTCAAACTACCACAATGAGTGTCAGCTGGACCTTGTTATGATTTGGGCTTATCTACTAGAATCCCTGTGTTGGGAAATTGATCCCCAATTCAGTAATATTGGGAAGTAAGGTCTGATGGAAATATTCAGGTCATAGGGTTTTGCTCTTATGAATAGGCTACTGCTCAGCTCCCCAAAATACCAATGGTTGGCATTTGGAATTAGATTATTGGTGTCTTATTTAAAGTGGCATAGAATTAATTCTATGCCCACCACAACCTGCAGTATTTCTTAGTTACCTTGTTTTTAGTTTCTTGCAAATAAGACTGAACCCTAGGTGGAAACTTTTAGTTAGTAGCCATATTTACTTACAGTTAAGTCTGTTACAAGTAGCTGTGTTACAAAGATAGGCAAAAGAGCAACTGTATCTAGCATACATTCCCCAAGAGAGGTTCATGGAAGCCAGCCAGCCAGCCCGCCTGCTGACATGGCCTTGCTCCCCGGTGCCTGATTGCCTGTCTCTTATCAGTTCTGCTTTGCTGTCTCATACGATACCACAAGCCCTCTTACTCACCTTCCCTGCTGTAAGAGACTTTGCCATTTGAGCCTTTACTCTTCCTTCTAAGCCCAGCCAATATTCTCATGGCAAAATGTGTCAACAGCTTGAAGTCTTCACCATGGGCTCCTTTTCCTTAGTACCTTCAGAGAGCTAGCCCCCATGTATGTGTGTTCATGTGTATTTCTAAGTAGCTCACAGTGGGCTATAGTTGATGCTACGGTGTGGTGTTCAAACTCCCAGTGGGGACTGAAAACAACTCGGAGCAACTCTGAAGAATCATCCTGGGCTAGAAATTCCTGTCTAGTCAGCTGAGGCATTGTTCATTCCTCCAGATGCAGTATTTTCTTTTCCAGGGTGGTGAACCCCAATATTCTCCCTGTTACACCTTCTATCAGGGTCTCCGTGTTTTCTAGAGGGCCCAGGCTGAAAAAATGGAGCAATGGATCAGCTTCAACAGGCCCTCAGACCCTTGCCTGTATTAAAGTGTGGTAGTCCCTTGTCTTGCTGTGACAAATGCCTGACAGGACGCAGCTCACAGAGGGGTAAGAGTCATTCTGGCTCATGCTCTGACTTTAGGAAAGAATCCTTTAGCGGAGATTCAGGACAAACAGGACAAATGACTATTCAATATATCAAAGCAGATACTGGTCACCAGTACCAGTTACACTGGTTGCCCAGCACTCCTCACCCCTGCCCCACCCGCTACGCTAAACTTCTCCAACCTCTGAGTTTCAATTCTCTTCCCTCAGCTTCTCTTCCGTATATAACCCAGCCACTCGGCTACTTGGACTCTTGGTTGCTGACTCCTCTTTTCTCCTCTCTTGTGCCCTCCCCCCATCTCCTCTCATGGCCCAGTTCAGTCTGGACCCTTCCAGATGCCTCTGGCTATGCTATCCCTCGTATCTACAATAAACCTTCACGTCCACGTAGAAGCAGTCATGTCCTCATTTTTTGTTTTCATTCAGCATGGGCCTAGGAGCACCATTTGCCAGTGGCCACAGGAATTTGCTCACACCTGGAAAGATTAGGAAGAAAGGAAGGGAAAACCGTTTCTCTCCTCTCTGTTCATGCTCAGTCTAGGGGTGCTGCCCACATTAGGGCAGATCTTCACCCCTCTTTTAATCTTCTCTGGAGACGTCTTCACAGACACGCCCAAAGGAATGCCTCCCTTCTTAATGCCCTCCGCGGTTCTCAGCCCAGTCAAGTTGCGGATCAAAGTTAACCATCACACGCGGATTCTTGTTTTATGATGAAGATGACAAAGCCGAATAGGAACAAGCTGCGAGCACGGTCCACGCCTCAGGGGCTCCTCACCGGAAGGGTTGCTTCCATTCTTAGTTCATTTTTGCCTGTTCTCCTTATTATATCCCAGGTGGTTTGTGAGAACAAAGGTCAGTCTGCAATCCCCACGCTCAAAAGCTGTCCCTGGCTTTACAGCTGTCTTAGAGTAAGATGGCAGTCCTTGCGGTGACGCTCAAGGTCCTGTGGATTTGAGTCTCCACCACCTTACCTTTTCTACAAATGTAGCCCGTTCTGCTCCAAACACCATGCCTGCAGCGGCTGCTCACAACTGAGGTGCGAGACTACAGATGGGTGTGGGGTGAAGGGGAGAGAGAGTATGTACTGTAATTGTGGTGAGAGGACGTGTGATGGTGCTGAGTTTGCAGAAGGATAAAGGATTACAGGGCTTGGTGGGGAAAGTCTAGACTGAAGGTCTGAGCTTGGCAACCACCAGTTCTGTGCAGTTCTGAGTCTATTATAAACTTGAAATATATGTGCCATAAATAAAGACAGTAAAGAAGAGGTTTAAGAAAATATCTTGTAACAAAATAACAAAGATGAGTTGTGTGACACACAAAAGTATTTTAATATGGTGGTAAAGAAAGGACAAAAAAAATAGTAGAGAAATGCAAAAGAAATAAGCACAGTTTATGACAAGGGAACCTGAATAACCAGTCAATATATGAAAAGATGGATGAAACTCATTTGCCAAGAAGAAGAGACAAATTTGAATGTTACAGATACAGAAGCTACACCCAGTAGACTGGAAGAAAATACTTTCACAAGTGAAGATTTTTCAAAGCTACAAAACAGGAGAGCATGGACCACGGGAAGGAAACTTGGGATAAAGACCAAGGCAAGCAGTCAGCACTCATCCTTGGGGTGAAGGAACAGGCGTTGCAGGCCATCAGTTGTTCGTCCTCACTCATTGCCTTGAGTGTGGCTCTCCAGGATGTAGTTCATGTTTTACAAGGATGTGCCAACGCCTTCTAAGGCGTATGAAGGCAAAAAGGGGGAAAAAATGCAACTTTGAACTTTCAGCTTTTCTATCTACTCATTCCTGAAAGTGATCCGTGGAAACACACCCACTGTTCACTCTAAGGCTCACACGGTTTGTTCCCTGCCTCCGCCCATTTGACAAACAGTCTCCACCTCACAATATGCAGAGCCCTGAACTCTCAGGACAAATACTTCCAAGGATCTTTCCCCTTCATGATAACTGGCAACACCCCAGATGCAGGTCAGCCTGCACTCCAGAGTGGGACAAAGTGGAATCCTCAGCCAACCCAGGATGGCACTCAGCATCAGCCCCGAAATCACACACACACACACACACACACTATACTGACTGGTAAAAAAATATCACTCTACCTATTATTATGGCCTTACCCTACATGTGAAAACGTCAGGGTTGTCAAATATATGACTAGTCTGACATATTGGTTTCTTCTTTAATACTCAACCTATGATCTATAATCTAAAACCTTTATTCTCGTATCTTATTATGCCACATTAAATGTAGCAATTTTATAAGACATAAGATACTGTCACTTTATAAAATGTGAATCGTGTTTACTTCCCCTGGAATATGTTCTAATGTATTTACAATAAGTAAATATTTTCAAATAAATAGGAGACATTTTATTATGATGCTCACTAAAAGTACTGAAGCTACTCTGAGTTTTACAGGCTTACAGAAGCTAACCAAGCCTTCAATACATGCTTATTTTTAATTATGTGTATGTGGGAACAGGGGCAAGAGCCCATCAGTGCCGGTGTTAGTGGAGGCCAGAGGCATCTGAATCCTGGACCTAGAGTTACACATGCCTGTAAACCACCCAACCCGTGAGCTGGGATCCTAAGCCAGGTTTTCTGCAAGATCAATACAAATTCTTTACTGCTGTGCTATCTCTCCAGCTCCTCAAACCTTCTATCAACTGAAACCTCAAGTCCTCACTTAACTCCAGTTCCACACAAAGCATATTTTACATTTTGTTGTTTCGTGGTAAGTAAAGATTGTTAGAGGAAGGCCCAACTGTGCTTTCAAATGCTAATATCAGGGCCTTGAGATCTGGTTACTGCCCTGCCATCAGCAATGTTAGGAATGTTGAAGTATCTCCTGTAACCATGTGATGATAAGCAATGTCCCCCAATTATCCCTGATTGGCTAAAAACAAACAAACAAACAAACAAAAAACAAGCTGAAGCCTGTGAGAGGGAGGCTGAGCACTAGGCTGTAGGAACAGCTTGATGGAGCAGAAGCTGCCCTGGGAGTCATTAGAGTGACAAGTGATTGTTTTTTATGTGGGTTTCAAAGGCACTAGGATTAGAGTAGTTCAGAACCTGCCCTGCATAGTTCTTACAGCTTAATAATAAGTCATAATCTCTCTATATCAGTCATTGGGGAAGGGGAACTGATTGGTTAAAGAAAAAGATTGCCTTAATAACTTATGTATTGATAAGTAACAATTGACAACAATACTTACTGTATTGTTGTTTTCAACAACAAAAATTGTCATTGTCCTGCCTTATGCTTTATTTTATTTTATGGCTTTAAGGCTGACAGCTTTTTGTTAGGGCTGCATCATGTGACCCTTCTCTTGCCTTCTTGCCTTGTTTGTTTCTAAGATGCCAGGTTATGCCTTCGCTGCTGTTTATAATATGCCTTGAAATAAGTGTTGACATGTTTACTTGAATTTTAAACATAAAGCACCTTTTCCAAGACTTTTTCATTTGGCTAACAAGCTTGACAGTGATGCCAGCGAAGACTTTGTGAATTAAATTTCAGGTTGCTTTGTCCACAGGGCTGAGTTAGTTAACATTGCCAGTTGATGGTTTTGTGACAATGTCCTGAAATGTGAAATGGCAGCATTTTATCAAAATTTTCCATTGGCAAAGCTTCCCTGCAGCTCCCTGCACTTTCTGGTTCTGTGGGCTCAGCAAGGTGTCTCTATTCCCCTTAGCCTGTGGTACATGCCCCAAAAACAAAAGCAGTAAATGGTTGTGCTGTCTGAATGAGGAAATGCTTTTGCAGGTAATGTTGTTTCTGAATATTTGCTGGTAATAAAGCAAAAAATAATCCTAATTATATCAATCATTGACAGGAATTTTACGACATTAAATTGTTCTTTCAGTGGGTTGATCTTTGTTGCAAACTGTAGCATTAACATAACGACTGATCCCAAGGACAATAGGCGCTTTCTTCAGAGCACTTCAGGTCAGGTGACAGTTACTTTAAGTTTTAACAGTATTACTTATCATGAGCTCAAATCATTGACAAAACATAACAAGATATGTCCACCCATCACCCAGGCAAACAAGTCCTTAGGAGCCCCAGCTACATTCAGCTGCTGAGGCAGACTGGCCAGGCGGCTCCTGTCTTCCTGACACCAATGGCATGGGTATCCTAATGGTACCTCACATATACTTCAACCAGGCATGTTTCCAATTTTTAATATGTAGTCAGTGTTCATGAAGATAATTGCACGGCTTTGGTCAATCTCACGGTAGCACCAATAGTCCTCAGAACTCACTCAGAATAAGATACTTGAACATAAAAAAAACAGATACTTGAACATTCGGGGCTTTGGGTCTCATCATCCTGCCTTGACATTTGACCCACTACATCTTCAAAACGGCTAATGTTCCTAAGACAAAAATCATGTAACTTGCCACTTCAAACCCAAACTGAAACTTTTAGACAGCATATTCTTTTTTTAAAATGTTTTACTATTTCTTTATTTTATTTTGGGGGGTACCATTTTATTTTTATTTTATTTTTTAATATACTTTATTAATTTATTCATATTATATCTCAATTGTTATCCCATTCCTTGTATCCTCCCATTCCTCCCTCCCTCCCATTTTCCCCTACTCCCCTCCCCAAGACTGTGACTGAAGGGGACCTCCTCCCCCTGTATATGCTCATAGGGAAACATAAATGAAAAGTTACTTGGGAGGTTCTCATTTGTGAGCATGCAGAGGAAGGAACGACAGTCTAACCTCACTTGAGATAAGAACCAAGTATTAATAGGAGGAGTGTATGTCACATACTAAAAAATTATAATGTGAAGGCCTGAAAAATGGCTCAGCAATTGAAAACGTTGGCTGCTCTTCCAGAGAATTTGAGTTCAGTTCTTAGCCCCCACTTGGGTGGCTTGCAATCACCCTTACCCTCCTCTGGTGTCCATGTACATCTGTACACATGTGGCAAATGCACACAGAGACATATAAATAAAGCCAATTATTTATTAATATATGTATATATGTATGTATATGTGTAGTGGATCTAAGCATGATCACAAATGTGGGATATAAAACAGACTTGTGAGAGGACACGGAGTGTTTGTCTACTAGAAGAGGAACTGTCTCTTGAGGGGGAAATGGTCTTTGTCAACTCAATTTTAAACATCCTAGTATGGACTCCGGAAGGAGACATCAATATGAGCCTCAAACCAGAGGCTTGACATCACCAGAGGTTTTGGCATCAGTTCCTGTCATTTGCCTTTTCTTCTCTCTGTTTTGAGATGCCCCTAGAAAGAAAGGCTCCAGAGAATACTTCGAGACTCCAGCTTCTGGCTGCTGCTCCAGATTCCGACTGCTGCAGTTGCTGCTACCTTTGCTGAATTGCTGGTTTGTAGTTTATTTGGTCTTCTGGAATCCTGACAGTGAAGAGTGGGGTGGATCCAAGAAACTGAGCCTAAAAAGGTCTACTTCTCCTGTTCCCATTAACCTCTTTTCTCTCCTATCTAGGGTAGGTGGGTTGGAAGGGAAGTATAAACATTAAAGAACCCTAAATAAAGTAGGTTTGAAAAAGTTCAAAGCCTACATATATGTATATACAAAATATATGTATATATAATAAAAAGTATATTTACTGAAAAGTATTTGTATGATATATTATGTATACCATATTAATATATGTATATAAATAAAATCAATTATTTAATATATATACATGTGTATATAATACATATATGTGGGAAACTACTTTGTAGAACTGAAAATAATCAACCAAATGTGCCTGAGGCAACATGAGCATCAAAACAGAACATTAATACAGGTGCTATCCTATCTGCTAAGTATTTTCATCAACAAAACAATACAACTATTTATTGTGATACAGTTTCTGACCAGAGAATACCGAATGATTTTTAGAACAGGTATGGATTTACCATTACATCCATGGTGCTTTGTGACTGCCAGCCCCAAGAGGGGAAGACACATGAGGATCCCAAGGGCTTGCTGGCCACCGAATCTAGCCAAAACGGCAACCCACAGCTTCAGTGGAGGACTCTGCCTTCACATGTGTGTGCACACATGCATATGAGACAGAAGGCCAGACAAATTCTTTCCTGAGACTATCTATTTTAGGGAAATTAGTACTGGATAAAGGAGACCTCAAGGTCAAGAATGAGTTACAGCCAAAAATGGAAGTGCAATGAGAAAGCTACAAATCAAAAGTCGGAGAAAAAGAGTGTATGTCATCTATGTCAGAAAAAAGATGTCGGCTTATAAAAAGGCGGAGCAACCCAAATAATATTTAAACTTACAATGTTACATGGAAATTTACACACACGAATAGAAAAAAGAAAAACAGTGTGTGTTTACCAAAAGCTCACAAAACTATAGCAAAGAAACTACATGTTAACTCTGAAAGGAAGTCTCAATAAAGCTTAAAGCGATTTCTCACCAGGTCACATTCTGTCACCAAAATGAAATTCAGTTACGAAACAAAAGTGAAAGAATAATTTTAAACATTAGCTTCTGTTTGATAACCTCTGATTGGCTCTCATTGGTAACCTCTGATTGGCTCTTAAAGGAGGAAGCATGAAATGAGTCTCAGGTCCGTCCCCCTCCAGGGCAGCTAGCAATTTAACTATTTACTGAGTTCAGGGCAGTATCAAATGGTGGCAGTGACACAAAGTTGACACTAGATGGCAGTGGTACTTCATATTTTCTTCATTACCAGCGTCATAGATCGTCAATCCTCTGGAGACACAATGTAAAGACTTGCATTTCAGATTCAGTTATGGCCCCTTTAGAGTTTGTCTCAAATAGCAAATAATGAGAAAATAATATTATTTGTGGTCAATAGTTCATTGTTCCATAAAACATTTTTAAATCAAACATGTTTCCTAAGTGTACATATTTCCTGTTATTCCTTTAGTTTGCTGAAGCACTTTTGGGTCCTTTAAGGCATGGTGGCACGCACCTTTAATCCCAGCACTCAGCAGGCAGAGGCAAGAGGATCTCTGTGAGTTCGAGGCCAGCCTAGTCTACAAAGCGAGTCCAGGACAGCCAGAGTGACACAGAGAAACCCTGGAGAGAGGGAGAGAGGGAGGGAGGGAGGGAGAGAGAGAGAGAGAGAGAGAGAGAGAGAGAGAGAGAGAGAGAGAGAGAGAGAGAGAGAGAGAGAAGATATTTGCTGACTTCTAAAGCGTTAGGGGAAAAAATGTCTCTAACTTGAATATAGAATAAACTGTCTTTTCTTAGCAACACAAGCTTATAAATTCACAGAGAAAGGGGTCTTGAAAATCTATCCTCTTGTATTTTCATCCTATTAAAAACACACACACAGAGAAACAACAACAACAAAAAATGACAAATAGGAAGCTACTCTATTTTTAAAGATTCTATGGGAGGAAACCATCAGTCAGGAAGTTGCTCCTGCCTATTCCGAATCCCCTTGGTGAGGCTTAATCCCATTTCCTCTAGGACAGGCTTCCAGTGAGGACGAAGGACATCTGCAGATATGGCCTGCACCACCCTGGCATCCTGGCGTGTGCATGTCATGCTCCCACACTGAAACCCGGACCTCAGCCAGTTGGAAAGGTGCAAGCAATCTCAAGTAAATCAACAGCTTTAGAACTGTCATAGAAAGAAACTCAAATAAAGCCTGATGAAAAGAGGTATGAGTGTGGCCTTGTGTTTTAAAAAGAACAAGGAACATACATGGAGTGAGAAAGGGAAGAGGAAAATGGAGAAATTATAACTTCAAAAACTAATATATACATTTTTTTAAAAGATCCAGTCTTGAAGTTTGATAGAACCTTGAGGTAAAATGATAGAGGTACTAAAACTAGGTAACATGGGGTGTTCTGGAACCTGCTATTCGGTCTTTAAAAACAAATATTAGCAAACATTAAGGGAGTCGGGATGCTTAAGTCAAGGCACGAACCAGACAGCCTCCTTTCCTTCACTTCTTTCTTTCCTTCCCTATTTCTCCTGTTTCCATTTCTCTTTTAAATTACAAAACAACCGCACTTTACTTGGAAAACAAAGATCCAGCAATAATTGTATAGCAAAGAGTGAACAGGTTAGAACATCCTTACCTGGCCTCTCTAGGCAGTAACCTCTGTGGCTGAGATAGTTTCCTGGGTCTCCTTTGGAGCATTTCTATGCAACTTCAGAGATAATGTGAGGCCTGGAGCAGAGAAGCAAAAAGAAGGAAGTCACTTCTCCATCTCAGGGCAGTCCTGCACACTCCACCCTTCAGTCTGCTTTTCACACTAAAGTATCCCAGGGACTGAATGTATTTTCTCTTAGGTATTGTGTGCTTTGTGAACATACACACACTCCCAGCACTTAGGACGCTGAAGCAACAGGATTACCAAGGGTTTGGGGTTAGCCTTGACTATACAGAGAGACACTGAAAAAAAAAAAAAAAGCAAACAGCAAACAAACATCCCCTGAAATGAGGATCGGGGGTGATCTATACGATCGGTTGACCATTTCCTCCTGACAGCTATGTGACATGTCCCTTTGGGGACTCAGGACAGCCAAGCACGGAAAATGGCACAATCACAGTCATTTTGGTGAGTACACTGAATAAAGGAAGGGACACCAGATAAGAGAAATAAGTGACGTGGGGAGTTCGAGGTATGTGTTCTGTAGGCTGTGGTTCAGAGATGCCTGGTTGGTATGGTCCATACCTTAGAGTTCTGGGTGGGTGCCCTAGCCTGACCTGGGAGTGAGGTAGAGAGCTCACAAGTTCAGTGTGTGCTGCACAGCATCATCAACACGCCTTCCTTGAGCTATCACTTCCCACACTACAGTGAGGTCTTTACCCAGGTCTCACATCTCATGTAGCTTCTGTTAAGTGGATTCCATGCCAGGCTGTCCTGAGTCTCCAGGATGTCACACTTCTACAACACTTCTCGTGAGTTAGAAGCCATTACTGTCTACACAGAGCAGGTGTAGATGTAGTTGGTGATGTGTGCCCTCTGCAGTTTCAAGCAGGCCTGGGCTTGTGCTGTAAGTTCCAGGTCAGCATAAAATTTTTACAGGGAGATCCTGTGTCAGGAAGCCAAGTAGACAAGGATGGCAAATAGAGTGATGGGGACTTCTGGATCTCCAGTTAAAGGGACTTTGCTTCCTTCTATGTTTTATGAAAGTGTCATGGGGGTGGGGCAACATCTATTTGTGGTTTGGTGCGGTTCTACACAATCAGTATAGAGAGAAGGTCATAAAAGAGCTGTGCAGAGCATTCAGTGAGGTTTGTAAGAGGGTAAGCAGCAGCTCTATGCTTCTGAAAGTCTGTTAGTGCCATCTTCCTGGAAACCTCAGACTCCTGGAGCAGTCTCATTCCTGCTTCTGTGGGCAATGCTTTGGGGTTCTCTGGGTAAGTGCCTCAGGATGGAGTCGGGGAGCTACAGGGCTCCAAGATAGGACCCGGCAGATGCATGGGTGTTCCATAGTCTCACGTACATCTAGAACAGCACAGCTGGGACTTTAATCTACCTTTCCTTAATTCTGCAGTGATTGATGATGTCTGAGTATTTATTATTATTCGTTTCTTCTGTCAAATCTATGTTCTCATGGTTTTTGCTTTTTGTTTTTTTGTTTTTGGTTTTTTTTGTTTGTTTGTTTGGTTTTTTTTTTTTGGGGGGGTTTTTTTTTTTTTTTTCGTTTTTTTTTTAGTTCCTGCTTTTTAAAACTATGGACTTAGAAGAGTGTTTCTGCATCTCCAAGGCTCTTCCATCAGCTATGGGAATTAGAATTCTTTTCTGGTTTTTAGTCAATGATTTGATTTTATAACAGATCTACTATCCTCCTGTGCATCATTCTAGCGACTTTCTGGTTTTTACTTTTAGGCTCAGACCTCCACTTATCTGATGAATCTCTGTATGATAACATTGTGTGGGGTAGGAAGCAAGTCTCATACATGTTTTTCCTTGGGTGGATGTGTGTGTATGCACAGGAATGTATGTCTACATATGCAGAATATATGGAAGCAAGGGGTCAAAGTCAGCTGTTGTTCCTCAGGTGCCATCCACATTGCCTTGTTTGTTTATTTGCTGGCTTGCTTGCTTTGTTATTTAAGACTAGATATTTTACTGGCCCGTGCTAGCTGATTAGGTTGGCTGACAAGTAAACCAAGGGGACGTGGCTGTCCCTGCCTCCTCAGTGCTGGAGTTACAGGCTCATGTTAGCATGCCCAGCTTTCTAAGATGGGTTCTGGGAATCAAACTCAAATCCTTGTGCTTGCACAGCAAAGCCCTTTCTTTACCAACCAAGCCAGCCTGGATGGTGTGGCTTACTGTCCTCGTGGTAAATAACCCCCAACACCTCACATGCATTCATGTAAATGAGAGAAAGTGGCGTTTTCTTTCATTTTGGTGAGTGCACTGAACAAATCAAGGGCAGGGGTACCAGGCGAGAGAAATGAGTGACGTGGAGAGTTTGAGGTGTTGTGTTCTGCAGGCTGTCATTTGGAGATGCCTGGTTGGAATGGTCCATACCTTAGAGTTCCGGGTGGGTGCCCTAGCCTGCCCTGGGAGTGAGGAAGAGAGTTCACAGGTTCAGTGTGCGCTGTAATTCGTCGACAGCGTGCCTTCTGCAGGGCCTGCCCGCTCTGCTGGGTCACTGGCCTTTATAAGTGCACAGTCATGGCCACTGCCTGACAGGCATGAAAAGAAGACAGACAATGGACGAGAAGGAGACGCACACAGGGAGAGAAAATGCACTTATTCAGGGGATTTACTGGTCAGGGGATGTGATGTCTTCTGTCCAATCCCAGAATGCATGCGGTGGTCCTTAAATCATGCATATCGGACTGAATAAATATAATGCATGATTGCTAACAACTTGTGGGCACAAAAATATCCCTAAGAATGAGTGGCCATTTGGCAGCAGAGCACAGCAATATAAAAAAGTTGTTCTTGGCTATGAATTTTTATATCAACTTTTAAAAGCTTTAGATCATTAAACTTGATTAGAGTGCCATACGCACTGGTCTCAAAGGCACCCCAGACTCTGGAGACGGCGTCAGACAGAGCCCTGCAAGTCAGGAGAAAAATGAATCTGGGCACTGAGTGTGTCACAAAGTGGTTGGGTGACCTTTGACCTCTTGCTGCAAACTCTACCTCTGCATCTGTCTATCACGTGGGTCCTGCTTTGAGACAATAGCCGCAGAGCAACAAAGTTTCAGCTTTGTTTGCCATCATCCCTTTGCATCCACGGAGGATTTGCACGATTTCTCGGTCAGGAAGTTTCGAAAACATGCTAAGACAGGCTTTTTTCAGAATAAACCTCTGCCGTTCCTATGTGATTGACTCCCTACTCCGTTAAATGTGACACCCTCGTATTATTTCGCAGAAAGAAATTCATGTAGGCTTTTACTTATTTCCATTTTACCTTTAAAAGTCCATTCTGAGAAGAAACAAGCACTTGGGAGACAGTCCTCAAAGACCTTCTGCTCCAACGGTCTGCGATTTTAACTAAAAAACAACTTTGAACCTTTAATTGAAAAAGTCCTGACATTTCCTTCGTATCAAGTCTTGATCAACAGACTCCTCTGCTAGGGAAAGGAGCTGCGCAGATGCGTCTGCAGAGACGCAGTCCAGGAAGAAGAGCAGTGCACAGCAGCTCTGACTGCACACACACTGCCACCTCAGAGGCGGCCACACAGAGTGGGTTGTCCCACTGGGACCATCCATGTTTTGTGGTGAGTTTTGCCACCCTCATCTGCTTACATCAGGCCAAGGGCATCTCAAAAGTGGCATCTTGCATAGCACCTACCTCAACGTACCCAACAACCCGTCTTGTTCTGGAGGGGCCCTTCTCCTGAAAATCAGTGGCTGAAGGAAAGCAATCTGATTTTAACAGTCACCAGACCCACTATGATTATGTACATAAGTCAAGCAGAAAGAATAATCATAGGATGTATTTTAAGGCCAAAAAACTTATTTCTTCTATTGATCACTGGAAAATAATCTTTTCCACTAGTTCCTTCTGAGAAGCATGCAGGCGTTTCTTAAACCGTAAGTGTGCAATGTTGACGGTGGCTTTCACTCATAAGTACCGTAGTAATAATTATGCAGCTTCAAGAAAGTCAAGAAAGGATGACATCAATGTTCGCTTTAATGAGTATGTACCTGACCCAACTAAGCATCTCCACAGGGCAGCAAACAGGGCTTGTTTGTAGGTTAAAACGACAATACTCTCCTGTGAGTCTCTAAGCCAGTATGGTTGAAGCGACTGTTCCTGGGACTCAGGAGAAACACTGGAAAACATCAAATGTGTTAACAGAGCCACCCCCAAAACAAACGTGTCAGAGTGATTATCCTGGGAGATTGTAGACTGTCACATAAAAAGTCACTATCATTCCTGCAGCCCAAAATATCGCATAGTCACGTGCTGAGCCTCTTGGCACACAGCTAGGCTACTGGTGTATATTTTTAGTTTGCTCTTGATGTCCTTCCTTTTCAAATCACTTTCTTGTGGAGAGAGAGAGAGAGAGAGAGAGAGAGAGAGAGAGAGAGAGAGAGAGAGAGAGGGAGGGAGGGAGGGAGGGAGGGAGGGAGGGAGGGAGGGAGAGAGAGAGAGAGGGAGGGAGGGAGGGAGCCACATTTAAATTTAATAGAGCCCATGTTGGCCAGAATTTTAAGCAGAGTGAGTGCGTTCACCCCACCCACCTCATCAGAAGCAGCTTCCTGTGTGAGGTGGGATTTGAGTCACATTAATTTGTCCCAGGCCACACCAAAACTAAGCTGTTCGCCTCTAAAACATTCCAGGATTTCAGTTGCGAGGAGGAATTTGTTCAGCCATGTTATGGATTCCTATTTCTCTCCTCTCCCAAGAAGGTCTGGTGTCCTTATAAGGGAGGCAGCCTCCATTTCCCACAGTGTGGAGAGCTAAATAAATACTCTCTCACAGTCAATGCAGAGGTAACTTTTTTTTTTTTTTTTAGTGGATTAAAAAAAAAAAGTTCTGAGAGTCCATCACTGTTCCAGCATCCCCATTCAGAGAGGGGCTTTTGTCTCTCTCTCAGTGGGAGCTGCCATTTTAATGGGGCCTCCAGCGGGGCCTGGTTTGATGATGTGAAGTAGGCCTGGAAGAATCTCGGATTTTTTTTTTAATTTAGATTTTTGGTTAATTTAACCATAGTAGCTTTCAAAAGAACTGTAATGTTAAAATGAATCCACAGAAAATGTCGCTGAGAAGCGCCTACCAGATAATTTCAGGCACTCCCTTCTGAAGCTCTCTCATGTGAAAAACCAATGTCTTGAGGTTCTAATAGGCATTACGAGCTCCCTACCCGCGACCCCTCCCCCCCCATCTATTTGCAAAGAAGAAAACCGGGAGAAGAATTCATTCTCAGAAATATGCATACGTATACACAGACACAAACACCCGCCCTGAAACCAGATGAAACAGACTTGCTCTTAGCTGACTGGTGAGGCCAAGCCTGGATTTGGATGGCTTTGTGGTAATTCTGGGGTTTCCCTTTGGCCTGAGTCATAGATACCACGGTATGTGAAGCACTCCCCGACCCCAGAGATCCCGAGTGCCAAAGCTACACTCCACGCACTTGCCTCACGAGAGGATGCCAACCTCCCGGGCACACTTCCCAAAGTTTTGAGATAAGACTGATGCTCCGGGGAGCAGGCCAGATGGAGGCTGCCGAGCCAAACCTGCAGGCGGTCAGCTCTCCAAGGGCGGACTCTGGCTTGGCCTCCGCCTCCTTGGTCCCTGTGGCCACACGTTGACTGTGACTGGCAGCCGCTCACCCAGATGCCAACCGCTGGAATGTGTTTTATGTTCCCGCGCCTCTGCCTGGCTTGCCTTGAGCCGTGGGAGGGAGTGGGGGGGGGGGCGTCCTGCTTGGCCTAGCAAGTGAGGTGCTGGGTGCCTGCAGCTGGAGACCGACCCTGAAAGCTGGTCTTATTTCCGGGATGTGCATCTGATCCTCTTTGTGGGGCTAAGGGCCCAAAGTCTCCGCCTAGAACGATTGGTTTAGTACTTGACTGGCTGTGTGGACCTCAGGAGCACAGGAGAGTCATTCTTTGGTTCTTGCTAAGAGTGGCATCACATAGAAATTAAACACACACACACACACACACACACACACACACACAGAGAGAGAGAGAGAGAGAAAGAGAGAGAGAGAGAGAGAGAGAGAGAGAGAGAGAGAGAGCGCAATTTTGTTGTATCTATCCATGATTCTGATATTTGGAAGTCTGCACAAATTAATTTGTTGCCTGGAGTAAGACTGGGAGTGGGAAATCCCCAGGCACTCAGAACTACATACAGCAAAAGCCTTTCCAGGAGTGCAATATTTGAGATTCTTTCCGTTACAAAGCTTTAACTCATCCAATTGATAAGATGTGATAGCATGCCCGTGGTGGCTAATAAGTTATTTTTATTTTGATGTATTTGTTTGATGTATATATCTCGGGTTTTTGTTTGTTTGTTTTGTTTTTCTCTTGGTTGAATGGTTGGTCCGAAGGTTTTCCTAGCCCATCAGTGTATCTCTTGGTCATAGAGCTAGCTCTTCAAATTACCACATTATCTCCTGCAAGGAGGAAGTGAATGAAATTCATAGAAAGCAATAAAGGAAACATACAAGGCCCAGTTAATATAAGAAACTTACAAGGCTAAGAAAGCTGTAAGTCGGGGCTGGAGAGTTGGCTCAGTGGTTAAGAGCACCGTCTGCTCTTCCAAAGGTCTCGGGTTCAATTCCCAGCACCCACATGGCAGCTCACAACTGTCTGTAACTCCAAGATCTGACACCCTCACACCAATGCACATAAATTAAAATTAAATAAAAACATTTATAAAAAAAAAAAAAAAAATAAAAAAAATAAATAAAAATAAAATCTAAAAAAAAAAAAAAAAAAAAAAAAAAAAAAAAAAAAAAAAAGGGGCTGGAGAGATGGCTCAGTGGTTAAGAGTGCCGCCTGCTCTTCCAAAGGTCCTGAGTTCAAATCCCAGCAACCACATGGTATCTCACAACCATCTATAATGTGATCTGATACCCTCTTCTGCAGATAAAGCACTCACATACAATAAATAAATAAAAATTTAAAAAAAAAAAAAAAAAAAAAAAAAAAAAAAAAAAAAAGAAAGCTGTAAGTCTTAGCACGATTTACACGGCTGTGTCCCACCAGTCCCAAAGTTACATGAGCAATAAAACTTGCTTGGGGGAAGGAGGGAGGCTCTCTAGCCAGCATCACTGCCTGCAGGTGCAGGGAGAGGTATCTGGCATGCAGGGTTTGTTCATCATCGTCATCCGTATTGCATTCAGTGAAGGAACGGCCATTGCGTCATCACGCTTCTGTAATGAACCCAATAGAGCCCACTATGCTGTCCTTGAATGGGACTGTTTTTTGGTTTACCTTTAGTACCCTATCTGGAAAGGGTAGAAATTTTTTCACCTCTCCCCAGGAAAAGGTACACAGTGTGAGACCACCACCACCAAAAGCTTTAATTATAATAAATAAGATTTTAATTTTTTTATCTTTCTGTGCTTCAAACAGAAGAAGGTAATTGCATACCAAGAGTCTAGAAACATATTTGACCCTAGGATATAGTTAGTTATTCATTGCAAACTCAGTACAATACACAAGACAGTTGTGGAGACATGTAAAAGGTGGACACCAGCTTATAAAATAAACCTGGCACAGATACGCTCTACCTCTAAAAATGGCTTAAATATGGGTGCATTTGTTACCTTCCTGTAAAAACATATAAAACAACACAAAATATTTAAAATGTTACGAAATAAGCATCACCGTCTGTCATTCCCACTCCAGGAATAATCATAGATCTCATGAGAATCCTTCTAGCCTTACACATACATGTTCACACACACGCTTACACACACACAGTCATACAAGCTCACACACATACCCACACTCTCACATATAGGCTCACACACACACTCACATACATGCTCACACATACACACACTTACATATATGCTCACACACACTCACATACATGCTCACACATACACACACTTACATATATGCTCACACACACTCACATACACACTCACACATACACACACTTACATATATGCTCACACACACTCACATACATGCTCACACATACACACACTTACATATATGCTCACACACACTCACATACACACTCACACATACACACACTTACATATATGCTCACACACACTCACATACATGCTCACACATACACACACTTACATATATGCTCACACACACTCACATACATGCTCACACATACACACACTTACATATATGCTCACACACACTCACATACATGCTCACACATACACACACTTACATATATGCTCACACACACTCACATACACACTCACACACACCCACACACTCACATATAGTCTCTCACACACTCTCATTCTCTCTCTCTCTCTCTCTCTCTCTCTCTCTCTCTCTCTCACACACACACACACACACACACACACACACACACACACACCTGACTTATACTGTCTAGAATTTTTTTTCAACTTTATGATGGTACACAAGAAATATATATTTAGAAGGAAACACATTCTGGAATTTGAGTTTTGATATTTTCCCAAGCTAGTCATACGTAACACGGTACAACTCACCTTCTGGCAACTGGGAAACAAAAGAGAGGAAAGCACCCGAGGTCACCATATATCTATCAAGGGCACACCGGCAAGGACCTGACTTCCCTCCACTAGTGTAGACATGTCTTACTACACTCACAGCCCCATTGGTTCAGCCAGAAGCCAGTCCTTCAACACACAGGCCTTTCAGGAAGCAAACCACAACACTTAAATTTAACAGTTTTGACAACGTAACATTATGGGAAGGAGACTCTACTCAGTAGGAAAGGCATTTGCTACCAAGCCTGAGAGCAAGAGTTATGTCCTCAAGATACACAGTGGAAAAAGATACACACACAATAAATAAATAAATAAATAAATAATCTTTTTTTAAAAAAAAAAACACATTTAACTGCTCAGGCCTGTCCTCCAGGAGCCTGTAAATTTGAATTCCTGATTTCGAACACCTGTTTGAAAGGTCTTGCTTTACTCTTGCTACTTAATCATTTAGCACCCTCAAAACTGGGCCGTATTTGTATCATCATCATCATCATCACCATCATCATCATCATCATCACCATCATTATTGCTTTTGAAACAAGGTATAATACATCCCAATCCAAGTCACTGAGAAAGACCTCCACCTCCCAAGTGCCAGCGTTATAGGTGTGTACCACCACACCCAGTTTTGTGCGGTGCTAAGGCTCAAACCCAGGACATCATGCATGCTTAAGCAAACATTCTCCCAAGTGAACCATATTCCCAGGTTTTTTGAGGTTTGCCTTGGTTTGGTGGTGGTGTGGTTTTTTGCCTGTTTTGATTTTTTAACAAGTCAGATTTTTTTTTTTTTTTACAATATTATTATCTTCTCTATTCTACAAAGGGGGAGAAACTTTTGTTTCTTAATTTATGAAAACAAGAAACTTAATTGTTTTCATTTCTATCCTGCTTATCTTTCAATTTCCTGTGTAAACACACTTGCTTTCAGCATTTGTTTACTGAAAAAACTATACCAGATAAAAATTAAAGCAATGCAGAATACACCCAATGTCCTTTGGGAAGACCATGAGGATTTAGGATCACATCGAAGATGTTGTTTGGTGATGCTTTTCTGTTGAATGACAAGTGATGAGGCCACATTTTTTTTTTTTTTTTTTTTTGACCTTGGAAATGAAGTACCCATTTGCAGGACTGGTTTTATCTAGAATATCTCATTTAAAGAGTCATACCTGAGGTTGAGCATCTTTGCCCAGCCTTGTCAGCGTCACTGACATCTCCAGAACTGTTGTGCCCTCTTGCATTTGTCTACTGTTCCCTAAAAGACTGCTATACCCTATCCGTGGCCTTTTCTTTGCTACAATGCATAGAAAATAACAAACATATGTTAAACAAAAGCTTTAAAAAGACTGAATAAACAGTGTCTCCAAAGTTCCTTTATTCACTATTCCTATTATTATCACTGTATTTTTCTGTGTATGAGGTTTTTGTCTGATGTATGTATGTACCATATGCCTGACTGATGCCCACAGAAGTCAGAGAGAAAGGTGTCAGTTATCTTAGAGCCAAAGTTACAGGTAGTTGTGAACTGTCAGGTGGTGGATGCAGGGAATTGAACCTGGGTCCTCTGGAAAAGCAGCCAGTCCTCTTACCTGTTGGGCCATTTCCCCAGACCATTATTCCTTGTTTGTAGCTATGTAATGCTTTGCGAAACACTGCAACAAAATCAAAGCTTGGTACAACAGTATGGTTTCTTATTTTTCTTCTTCTGGGTGATTCTACCATTATTTCATTTCCTTATTTTCATTTTTAGCATTATGGGAAGTGAGTAATAATAATGCCATTTTTAACATACTGAAATTGCAAGTTGGAAAAAATAAGAGTACTAAAATATAATGTAATGTAGAATGACAAAGGACCCAAGGGAAGTATATGATTAATTATAACATTCACTAGATTTTTGGTCTATTTTTAAATAGTGAATACATCTTATCTTGGCCCTGAAAGGAAAAAGTCATGAAATATATTTATGAATAGTAATAAATGTGATTAAAATAAGATTGAGTGCAATGGATCTTGATGGTAGTCGGTTAAGGAGTGGAGTTCTTGTATGAGGCCAGCTCCTCTAGTCATGCAGGGTTAGGGTATCACAGCCAGGATAAAAAAAATTTTATATATATATATATATATATATATATATATATATATATATATATATATTAGAATAACTCTTAATGATAAACAATAGAATCTTAGAAGTAATTTCAAGTTGGCAAGTTGAATCTCCATATGTTCTATATACCAATGTCTGTTTAACACAGAAAAATTAAGATAAAGGTTAAGTAAGTTATTTAACTAAAGTTAGTTAAACGAAACATCTGGTCCTCAAAGTTGTGGCCCTGTATTCATTCAATAACTCTTAATGCATATCCAAGTATGCAAAGGTCTGTTTCTAGACAGTAAGTGTAATTGTCTTAAACCATGTCTGAAATAAGGCCAGGGGGCAGGGACAGGGCATGGCTCACCAGGTAAAGGCACATATTGCACAGGCCCAGCATCCCAATTTCAGTCCAATACCACCTACTTACACAACTCAAGTAAAAAGTCAGATGTGATAGCATGTTTTTACAATCCCAGAATTCCCAGGGAAAGATGGGAAACAAAGACAGAACTGCACGTGAACTTGCTGGCCAGTTAGTGTAGAATTTGCCTCACAGACAATGCACCAGACACAAGAATAGAGACCCTATCTCAATAAAGTGGGAGGTGACAATGACTCCAAAGGCCGTCCTCTGACCTCTGCATGCGTGTCAATCGCTGAGGCAAACGTTAACGTCTAGCACCACAGCGAAAGCCTGAAAGGGAATAAGATCTGTTCAGTTTAGATGCACGTGCTGTTGCTCTTTGCCCCGCAAAGGGTCATATGCAAATTTTGGCAATATTGGAAGCTGGTAGAAAATTCTGGAGAGTGCCTCAAAAAAAGTCTTCAGGACACTGGGGACATGACTCCAAAAGGGGACCGTGACACCTCAACTCTCTTAGTCCACCTTTGTTCCACTGTGCCTCCCTGCAAAGGCAACAACAGGCCATAGACAAAGATCTGCAAAAATATGTGTCTGGATAAGCTTATTTCTCCGAGTTGATTTTCTTGGGTATTATAACAATAGTGGGAATCTAACTAAAATGAATGTAGTTAAGTGTTTGTCAGTGCTCAAAGGAAATGCAGACACGGAGCAGGATCCTGTTCCACAAAGCAGCAACACCCACAAATGCCAATCTATGAACGATTTAACCCAAAGGAACCAGCTGCAGTAGAAAGACAAGTCCCAAGATAGTTACAGTAGTAAAACAAAGCTTATCGACGGTAACAACACAACATAGCCTGATTCTCACTCAGAACATTTCATCACGTCAACCAACTGTCCAGAGTAGGAGCAGGGAGAGCTCCTGCTTTCTCTGCTGGAGATGCACCTGGCTCCACACCGCCCTGTTGGTAGTGGGGGTGAAGACCATGCATTTGTTGAGGGCAGCCCTTCAAGGCAGGCACTCGGTAAGGGCAGCATGCAAGTGAAAAAGGGCAGCAATATACCACCGTGATGTATACTGTAACTATGGTATACACACAGTTCAGCCAGCAAAAGCTAGCTTATTCTAGTCAATCACGTTAGATGGAAAATGCTCTAAATCAATTATTCTGCCCTCAAAGGTAATGAGAGAGTGAGACACTTGCTGTGTTTCCCCCAGCAGAGGTCTGGGTCACCTCCAAGACTCAAAGAAAGGCCCAGAAATCTCCTTCACCTTCACTCACTAGCCTGGCTGTCAATAATACTGACAACTGCCTACACTTGCTTCTGAAATGTGGTGACTACAACATAGTCATTTGGCCCAAATAGCAAATCACCAAAAAGTTCAAGTTGTTGTAAATGATTTTCTTTAAAACAATCACTGTTGAAAAAAATAAAACTAATTTAAAAATCATCCATGTTATACTTCAGAGCACATTAAATGCATTCAATTTCATGTATTATTTTTAAGTGAATTCATCGATGTGGACTGATTCCCATGTAAATATTTATGATACATGCTGTGTGTATGCACTAATATTTGCTACACATTCAACTTTTTATAGGCATTTAGCTCTCTAAAGGACTCCTCAAGGGCAGAAAACATATTTATCGTGTTTTATTGTTTATTGTATTTATTGTTCTCATTCAAGGTCCTAACAGAGTACCTGGTACACAGTAGGTACTCAATAAATATTGGCTGAGTTGACAGCTCCTTTGCAAAAAACTACTAACAATATAGTTGTATATAGTCAGAGATGCAGTCAGAGCTGCTATCAAAGTTGGTAAGTATACAAGAAAAGTGCAAATTCTTTATCTCTAAACTTCTTGGATTTTTATTAAATTGTGCATTAACTATTTTTATTGTAATACGTTTCCATTGAAATGCAGTTACTTTTTTCTCCCCCGCCCCCAGCTTTTCCTACCTCCAAGTCCCCTGCCTTCAACCCTTTCTCTGTTCCTCCACTGTCAAGTTGATAGCCATTTTCTCTCTGTTATTTTTACACACACAGACATGTGTGTGTATACAGATTTATAAATACAACCTGGTGAGTCCATTTGTGTAATTTGTCTGTACATGGTTTCAGGGCTCACCGTTCCTCACTGGACACTGATGAGGAGGCTCAACCCTGAGAGAGGCCAGTTCTCCTTCTCCCAGCAGCCAACAGTTGTTTATTTAGGGGTGGGACCCTGTGAGATTTACACCTACCACACTGACGTTGACATTGCTCCTGTCTTGCTCATGCAGCCATTTCTAGGGCAGCTGTTTTATTGCGGACTCCCTGTTATCCTGGCTCTTGCAGTCTTTGCCCCACTTTCTCTTGCTGCTCCCTGAGCCATAGATGCAGGAGCTCTGAACTTGTTGTCCATCAGGGCTGGGTAACCCCATGATCTATTGATCTCCGAGTTGTCTCCTGGTGTGGTTTCCTGAGCTGCTCTCCATCTGCTGTAAAAGGGAGGCTTCTTTGACGAGGGGCGGTAGCTACACTTTTCTGTGCACATAAAGAAAAAATACTACAGTGTAGTGAGGAATTATGCTCACCTAGCAGAATGACAGAGGTCGGCAGCTCTGGGAAGCTGGCTAGGTTTTCAGTACCAGGAATGCTTTCCATCCCGTTGAGTGTGTCTTAAGTCCAATTAGTCAGCTGGTGGTTGCCATCAATATGGGAGTGCCATTTCTTGCACTTTTATGAATATCTTCATATCCTGGTCATTGTTGTGGTTCACAGAGGTCTCAGGTGGGCAGGACTTTTTGGTTGCATCCCTCTCTTGGCAGCTTGTATAGTATTTTCTGGTATCCTGGAGGCTAGACTGCAAGAAGGAGGCTTTAGGGTCAGATCTAGCTAGAAGCATCTGAGTCGCATGCCCTACGTGTGTGCTGTCTTCAGCAATAGACGCTCGCCCTCAAGCCCAGAGGAACAAGCAAGGCCTACATGGGTGGTCTATATTGTCTGGGGAGTCTCTGGGACTACCCTGACCAACCATTCAAAAGGAGGTCTCTCCTGCCTAGTACTAGAGATTTTGTTATTCTATGGTTCTTGTATGGGGCATTGTCAACCAAAGTAGCTTAACATCCTTTAATATATATAATGTTAATTAATAATGCATGCTTTCCAACCATGACTCCCTGGGGGACTGCCTTCGTTGGCCTCAGTGGAAGAGGGTACACTCAGTCCTGATGCAACTTGATGTGTCCAGATGGGTTGGTAGGGGGTCTCCCCTTTTCTGAGGAATAGGAGAAGGGAGATGAAGGAAAGGGGGAGGGAGGGTGGTACCAGGAGAAGAGGAGGGGGGGTGGATACAATAAGGATGTAAAGTGAATAAATAAAATAAAACATTTAATTTAATTTAAAAATAATATTGTATATTACATAATAATATATTAATATAGAATATTTGTTTATAAATTGTGTATATATATTATGGTGTATAATTTTAGATAAATATAAAATAATATGATTCTTTGAGGCTTTATCAACAACTTTGATGTTGCTTGCCCCTTGTCACTCCTTCTTCATCTGTACCAACCACTTTTAACTGTATTTTTAAACAGAAACATCTTTTAAACTCTTTGCCCTTAGTCATATTGCAGAAACAGTTTAAAACTAGGAAGGAAATGATCCGTGATTGCACGAGGGAACACTTTATAAGTAAGCTTTGCTCCATGTATTAAGGTCCGGGGAAACCTGGACTACTAGAAATGATTTCTAATAGTGAAAGACAAGAGAAAATGCCCCTGGCCTGTAGAGGTTACTCACACTCTCTCTTTCACTCCAAACGTTCAATGGCACAGTCTCTCCTCACTGGGCTCTGCTTTCAGGAAGAACTTATTCCAAGGGCCAGATTCTCTGACATATGCCACCTCACTGCCCAAATGGAAAACACATGCAAGTATTTACGGGGATTTTGGACTAGGAAGTAGACAAGATAACTTAGAGGGTTAATATCTGCCCAGACCCAGTGCATTATGGCTTATTAAAAATCTAATAGGTTTCTGTGTCTTTTATTTATATAATAATGGGTTACATTAATAATAACTGCCACTGTATTAGTAACCAGCATTAATTACTATTAATAGAGTAATTAATTCCACAACAGCAGACACCCTCACATTCCTCATCCTAGATATGAAACACATATCATTGCTGCTTCATAACTGTAATCTAGCTACTGTTATGACTTGTAATGTAAATGTATGATATGCAGGATATCTGATATATGACCCCTGTGAAAAGATCACTCAACCACCAAAGGGATCATGCCACACAGGTTGAGAACCATTGATTACAACCTTCCCAAATCCAGATGCCTAGATGCCAACATAAAAATACAACCAGTAACAGCCAGGTCAATGCATCTTCACTAGAGCCCAACAACCCTACCACAGTAAGAATTGCAATACGGCTAAAGCACAAGACAAATAGTTTTTATGAATATCATTGAGATCCTAAAAGAGGAAATGAGCAAATCCATTAAAGAAATCCACGAAAAACCCAAACAAACAATAGAAGAAAATGATTAAATAGTTCAAGACTGCTTATTATTGAACTGAAAGTGGAAATAGAACCAAAAAAGAAAACCAAAACTGACAGAAATCTAGAAAAAAAAACTTAGGCGTGTCAGAGGTAGAATTGAGAATCTCCGGCATTGAAGACATGATAGAAGAAAGAAACACTGCAGTCAAAGAAAATGTTGAATCTAAAAACATTCTGGCATAAAACAACCAGGAAATCTGAGACACAGTGAAAAGACTAACCCTTACGATAATAGAAATATGGAAAGAAGAAGAATCCCAGGTCAAAGGCACAGAAAATATTTTCAACAAAATCATAGAAAACATTTTTCATAACTATAAAAAGGCGATGTCTATAAAGGTACAAGAAGCAGACAGAACACCAAACAGACTGGACCAGAAAAGAAACTGCCCTCGAGACATAATAATCAAAGCACTAAATGTATAGAAGAAACAATGTTAAAAACATCAAAGGAAAAATATCAAGTAACATATAAAGAATTACACCTGGCATTGCAATGGAAAGTCTAAAAGCCAGAAGGTCCTAGAGAGATAATCTTCAGCCTATGAGACCAGAAATGCCAGCCCAAACTACTATACCCAGCAAAACTTTCAATCACCATAGAGAATATACAACATTTCATGATAAAACCAAATGTAATCAATATCTATCTACAAATCCAGAAACCTTACAGGAGGGGAGGGACACTCCAACCTAAGAAATTAACTACACCCATGAAAACACAAGGCATAAATAATCTCAGACTAGCAAACCAAAAATGGTGAATACACACACATACAAACACACCACTACCAACAACAGCAACAAAATAACAGGAATCAACAAACATTGCTCATCGATATATCTCAGCATCAATGGTCTCAATACTCTGATTTAAAAAAGAATAAATTTTTTTAAAAGCATCCATCTTTCTCCTGTACCCATGAAACATACCTCAACACCAAGGATAGACTTATGGGACACAATGAAAATGGTTCTAAGAGGCAAGTTTTTAGGACTAGATGCTTACATTAAAACAAAACAAAACAAAAAACTAAAGATATCACATACAAACAGCTTAACCACATATCTGAAAGAAGCTCTAGAACAAAAAGAAGTTAGCACACCCAATAGGAGAAGAGGGCAAAAAAGAATCAAACAGTGCTAAAATCAAATTTTAATAGAGAAACAAACAAATAAAACAAAATTTTTAAAAAGATTCAAAGAAACAAAGAATTAGTTATTCAAGAAATAAAGCCCTTATCCAAATTAAATAAAGGCAGAGAGAATATCTAAACTAACAAAGTTAGAATTAGAACATAAAAGTAGGACATAACAACAGACACAGACACTAAGGAAATCCTGAGAATAATAGGGAAATACTTTAAAAATATGTTCTCCACCAAATTTGGGGGGAAACTAGAAGAAATAGATAATTTTCTGGATACATACCACTTACTAAACAGCAGCTACCAAGTAGGGTATGAGCGGTTATTGTGCACAATGAAACTTGAGGATTGCCTATGAACATTGTAGTTTCCTACTTAAAAATAGAAGGAAATGCTTCCTGCACAGTATGTATTATGGTCCTCAAAGCAATCTAGGAGATTGAAATTAATAACAGGGCACAGTTCTTGTTTGTTTTGCTTATGGAGTTTTGGTCTCTTTTTTTTTTTTTTTTTTCTGAAAAGGAGGGAATGTAAGCAGATAATTTAAGAGGAAATCATATATGATAAACATCTAAAGAAGTGAGTCATACATTTCCTCTAGGGGGAGGTAACCATGGTAGGACTTACACATATTTGCAACCCGGCTAAGCCTCTTGTGTGGCATCCTCCAATCAAAACCTTGGAGGAAAAGGATTACTTCATTGGGAAATTAAAGCAAAACCCGCTTCCAAAGTATCACATGTCCTTTCCCACACACATAATGCACATACAAAATAACTCTGTAGGTAAATTCACTTGATGACACTGTGTACCCCAACATATTTTCCTAAAAGCTTCTCTGGACTCAACTGACTCATAATACCTTAACATGCAACACCCAAGCACTGTAGCAGCTGCTGTCTCATAGAACATCCTGTTACAGTTTGTTAAACAATCCTTTATTCAGACTGTCTTATCACACTACCACACAGGTGTACAAAGTCCAGCCAAACTCTTAAGACTTTCACAAACCCCAAAGAACTAGGAATAGACACTACTCTAAAAATGCTCGACATTTGATTAAAAAATTTAAAAAAAAAAAAAAAAAAAAAACACTTCCCAATATCTCTGTTCAAGTCTGCAAACTAACTCAACTTCTTTTTATTCTTTTTAAAAAATAACGGTTTTTTAAAAAATTATATATCCACTTTACATGCCAATCATAGCCTCCTCCCTCCTCTTCTCCCAGTCCCTCCCACTATCTTCCCTCTATTCCCCCTCCCCTTGTCTTCAGAAAAGGGGAGCCCCCTCTACCAGCTCACCCCAGAACCTCAAGTTGCATCAAAACTGAGCTCCTCCTCATTCACTGAGCCCAGGCAAGGCAGTCCAGTTGGAGCAAAGTGATTGAAAGCAGGCAACAGAGTCCATGTCCTAGCTACCTCCTGCACAACTTACTAGGGGGCCCACATGAAGATCAAACTGCCGGTTGGTTACCTATGTGTAGGAGGTCTAGGTCCAGTCCATGCATGCTCTTTGGTTGGTGCTTCCATTCCACTAAGCCCCCATAGGTCTAGGTTTGTTGACTCTGTTGGTCTTCTTGCAGTGTTCTTGTTCCCTTCCACAGGACTCCCCAAGCTCTGCCTAATGCTTGGCCATGAGTCTCAGCATCTGATTAGATCAGGGGCTGGGTGGGGCCTCTCAGAGAATGGTTAAGTTAGGCTCCTGTCTGTGAACATAGCAGATGGTGTCAGGGGCTGGCTTTCTCCCATGGGTGGGTCTCACATTGGGCCAGGCCTTCGTTAGTCATTCCCTCAGTCTCTATCTTTATCTCTGCACTTCTTGTAGGCAGGGTAAATTTTGGTTAGAAGGCTTTGTAGATTAATTGGTCTTTCCCTCCCACAAACTATAAGTACTGCCTGGCTAGAAGGTGACCTTCTCAGTCTTGGGTCCCCCGCTGCTAGGAGGCTCAGCTAGAGACATCCCCATACCCTCCCTGTAGCCTACCCTGTAGTAGGTCTCCAGATTGTCTCAGTGATGCCCCCTCCATCTCCCAGGTATGATCGCATTTCTTCTCCACGGACCTTCTACTTCCCTGTTCCCTCTCTTCAACTGCTTCCTCTGTCTATTCTATTTCTCCTTCTGAGTGAGACTTAAGCATCCTCCCTTGGGTCCTCCTTGTTACTTATCTTCTTTGTGTCTGTGAATTGTAGCATGTTCATCCTGTACTATATGGCTAAAATTTGCTTATCAGTGAGTACATAGCATGCGTGTCTCTCTGGGTCTGGGTTACTTCACTCAGAATGACCTTTTCTAGTTCCATCAATGTGTCTGCAAATCTCATGATTTCCTTGTTTTTAATAGCTGAATAGTATTCCATTGTGTAAATGTACCACGGTTTTTTTATCCATTCTTAGGTCGAGGGACAGCTAGGTTGTTTCTATATTCTGTCTATTACAAATAAAGCTGTTATGAACACAGTTGAGCAAGTGCCCTTGTTTTATGGTGGAGCATCTTTCGGGTATTTGCCCTCCAGGAGTTGTATAGCTGGGTCTTGAGGTAGAATTATTCCCATTTTCTGAGAAAGTGTCGGATTGCTTCCCAAAGTGATTGTACATGTTTGCACTCCCGCCAACAATGGAGCAGTGTTCCCCTTTCTCCACATCCTTGCCGGTATGTGCTGTCACGTGAGTTTTTGATCTTAGCCATTCAGATAGGTATAAGATGGAATCTCAGAACCATTTTGATTTGCATTTTCCTGAGGACTAATGACCTTGAGCATTTCTTTAAGTGCTTCTCAGCCATTTGATATTCCTCCGTTGAGAATCCTCTGTTTAGTTCTGTACCCCATATTTTAATTGGATTATTTGGTTTGGTGGTATTTAGTTTCTTGAGCTCTTTATATAGTTTGGATATTAGCCCTTTGTTGAATGTAGGGTTGGTGAAGATATTTTCCCAGTCTGTAGGCTATCATTTTATTTTGTTGACAATGTCCTTTGCCTTACCGAAGCTTTTCAGTTTCATGAGGTCTCATTTATTAATTGTTGACCTTAGAGCCTGAGCTGTTGGTGTTCTGTTCAGGAAGTTGTCTTCTGTGCCAATGAGTTCAAGGCTGGTTCCCACTTTCTCTTTTAATAGATTTAGCGGTTTTATGTTGAGATCTTTGAAGCACTTGGACTTGAGTTTTGTGCAGGGTAATAAATATGGATCTATTTGCATTTTCTACATGTAGACATCCAGGTGGACCAGCACCATTTGTTTCCGTTATATGGTTTTGGCTTCTTTGTCAAAAATCAAACACACAGGTCTTGAAAGAACAATTATAATCTTCATGTGGAAAAACAAAAAACCAAGAATGGCTAAAAACAATCCTATACAAAAAAAAGATCTTCTGGAGGTATCTCCATCCCTGACTTCAAGCTGTACTACATAGCAATAGTAATAAAACCTACACGGTATTGACATAGAAACAGACTAGTTGATCAATGGAACTGAATCAAAGACTTAGAAATAAATCCATACACCTATGGACACTTGGTTTTTTGACAGAGAAGCCAAAACCATTGTATAATGGAAAAAAGATAGCATCTTATTCTTTATTTTTTAACACTGGGTTGTTCTAGCCATTTGAAGTCCCTGTGATGGCTTGTACTGCCCTTGATGTTCTTGGCTCCTGCCCAGTGGTGGATCTCTAATGTCTTCTATATCAAATGGCCACACCAGTGGCAAATCCAAAGGAGTTGGCATCTTCTAGAAATCAGTGAGTCCCTTGGGAAAAAGATCCTAAAGGCAAAGACTACCCACCAAGCCAGAAATAGCCCCTTCTTTCCTGTCTTTTGAGGTAGCTATAACCCAATTGTGACACTGTTTCACTGAGACTGGGTGAAAACACCCAATGTGAGCGCTCATGTGTATCTCTCTAATAAGACAGTCTTTTCCCGAAAGACATACATGTGCTATTAAACTTGCGACACTCTCAGATTAGGCATGTACCTCCTTGCTAAAGAACTTCCCTACCATGTGCCAAGTCTTCAGTTTGATGGAGGATGAATCTCAAAGGCATGCTCACGTGAGAGGTGGATGTGGATACTACAGAGTGCCAGGGACAACCCACACCTTGTGCTTACTGACTTATTTTGTACTCTAAGGATCCGTGCCTGGGTATTACAGATGTATCAGTTTCTGTAAGTCAGGGGTTGACTTCCAAAGCTAGCAAAAGACATTGTCACAGTGGCATGACCAAGTTAGGGATAATTCTTTCCTGGTGAGAAAAAGCTGGAAAGGGGCACTCTAGAGTGTTTGGGCAGCCAACAAGATGCCACTGGAGGCTCAGGCCTCTGCCATCCGCCCTCACTGCTCTCTTCGGCGCCTTGCTTTATAGCTTGTGATGGAGAACTGCCATCTGTCTCCTTGTCCTTTAGGAACTTTCATAACTGCTCCACCACATAATTTTATTTTCCATTCTATTCGCAAGAACTCCACAGTAAGGGGAAAATCAGAAATAAAATAAAAATAGATAAGCAGTTTATCTTCCCCCAGTCTATTCTCAAAAGAAAGAAAAAAGAAAACAAAGGCCCATCTTTTGACTATGAGGGAAGAAATAAAACATATTTGGTTAGCAGCTAACTAAGTTGTGAAGTTACTGCCTGCTTAGAGTTCCTCGGACACTCTACCTGCCTCTCTGCAACTCTGAGGGAAGACAGAGCACCCCACGGCCCCCTTGGTTTCTATCAGCTCTTGAAAGCTAAGTGAAAAGCCTGTGTCTGTTATCAAGGAATTCCTTAGCTTTTCCTCCCCTGCCATGGTGACTGGGCAGCCCCTCCTAGGTTCGCCCAGCGCTAAGTTGACTTTATTTGCTTTGGGGTCAGCCTCAGCGTGTGGCCAGGGCAGGAATCCTGGCTCTGCATTTCTGTCCCTCCACTGCCTCACTTGGTGTGATTTACACCGTGGACCAGATGGGCGCTTTTCCTGTCTTTTGTGTGAAAAAACACCCAGAACCCCATTTGTCTTTCTTCCTAGACAGAGTCTGATTTATAACCCAGAATGAGTTCTCAAGATGACATCGGTCCATCCATGTGAAGGATGCATGTGTTCACTGGCGGTCTGAACACTACTGTGCTCTTATGCAAATTTCTTCCGTTCACTCGGCCTCTATTTTCCCGCAAGTAAAAAAGCAGTGATCGAATCTGCTTCGCACTTGAGAAAATAAAGGGTTTTGTTTTGTTTGTTTGTTTTCCGAGACAGAGTTTTCCTGTGTAGCCTTGGTTGTCTCAGACTCGCTTTGTAGACTAGGCTGGCCTCGAACTCACAGCGATCCACCTGCCTCTCCTTCTGAAGTGCTGGCATCAAAGGCGTGTACCACCACTCCTGGCTGGAAAACAAAGCTCTTAAAGCTGATGTTTTCCTCCTCCTTGCTGCGTCTTTCTGACTCCTATGGCACGAAGGACAGCATCTCCTCTGCCCGACATGCAGCCCACAGCAGAGGGAGTTTGGATGCAGTTTCTTCAGTAAAGGAAGGCTTTGGGTCTCATGGCAAGAGACTTGGCCCCTGCTAGGTTAATTTGGACCTCCATGCCGCTGGAGTCCTCTCAGCCAAGAGTATGGTGGTGGCTGGGTGATACCCGAGCTTCATGAGAGGCGCCATCGGGGGAAGGAAAGGTAGCCCTGGGCAGAGTGGGTCTTGACAGACCACGAACATAATCCTTTCAGAGCAGTTTCTCTGCTTTGTGCATAGGATCCACAAACACTGTTTGAAAGAGGGTCTCTTTAAAACCAAACCGACAATTCCAGAGCTGCCGGCTGAGCCCTCTCTCTCCTTGGCCGGCCAGAGAATCCCAGCCCTTCTGACTTCCTGTGAAGCTAGTCAGGGCTGAACATCTTTCCTGTGGAACCTCTTCTCAGCAGCGGGCTGCAGCCGTAAATCTTCAGAGAGGGCTCTTAAGACAAGCTCTGTTTTGAACTCCCACTACCCTGCATGCAGACCTTCGCAGCCACTTCTGCATTCTACTGGGTTATTTTTTTCCCCCTCTAAGGCTTCATTTTCCTCACACCCAGGCAGGCCTCTCACTTTCCTTAACGGACTCTTTATCTGGACCCACTCCAAAGGGTGTGTTCATACAATCAAACACTTCCCTTTTGTTTTATCACAACTCCAGCAGGCCAGATAAGAACAGGCAGAGGGAGGGGACAGGCAGAGGGAAAGCCAAGCAAGAGGGCTTCTGGGTTCAGCTGCGGTGGGGGGCAGGTGAAGGGAGCACACAGAGTAAGCAGAAGCAACCTTCTCACCAGCCGTTAGTACCACTTATGCTCAGGGGCACAGGCACCAGGCACATCTGCATGACCTCTCTCCATCCCTCAAATCCCCTTCTTGGGAAGCCTCAGAACACATGCGGGTGACAATGACTTGAAAAGAGCAGATAGACTAAACCCAACACAAGATCCCAGCACGGCACAGACACCAGGACATTAAATAGTTAATTGTTAGCAAATCCAAATTGCATTTCCATCATGTGCAAGCAGTCAGCTGCTATTGTAGGTCACCAAGACACAGCACATTATTTCTAGAGTTTGTGGAAAACATTAGGCAGCTGCAATAAAGTCATTGGCATTTCCTTCCTTACTGAAACATGACTTCACTAAATCCTGGTTGAAAGTGTTTTTTTTTTTTTTCCCCTTTCTAAACATGTCTCTTCATCTGCACAGTAAGTCAATAAAAGAAGTTAAAAGTTAAAATGCCTAGTGGAATTATATCAGGCATGAAATGGCACTTAAACCAGAGTTGCCACCCTAGTGTAGATGGGTGAAAACTGACCCAAACTTGGGGGTGGGGGAGGGGGGATGGGCAACAGAGCAGATTTCAGCAGCCTTTCTATCTTGCAGTCCCTGTGGGGACCATCATTCCAAACAGGTATCCCATGAACCCCAGGCTCTGCGAGCAGCTGGGATTCTTGTATGAGGCACATCATTTCCGGAAACCGTCTTTTCCGGAAACCACCGTGTTCTTGGGGGCCACCATTCTCTTCTCTTTCTTCCCTGGTATGTTGCACTGAAATCATCCTGTATGCATGGTGTCCCAAACTCACTAGGAGCTGCAGAGAACAACTGGGTCTCCTCAGTGAACCCACCACAGAAGGAGAATACAGCAGGCCCTTTCTTTGTTTTAGAAAAGGGTTTGGGGGTGTTACATATAGGCCCAGAAAAGCCTTTTTGAGTGTTTTGTGAGTTTTAGTGTTTTGAGACTGTTTTGCTACAAAGCCCAAGGTTATCTCTAACCCAGGAGCCTCTTGATTGAACTGATTACAGGCATGTATCACCTTGCTGGTACTCCAGAAATACTTAGACAAATGAATGCAAACAGGAAAAAAAAAAATACATATTCTTCTTTGTATAGTTTGCCATCCTTGGATCACTGACACCTTGTCTTCATAGGAACTAGGCTAGAAAGGAAGCCACTCTATGTGGGTGGCTACTTCCCAGCCTTTATGATGTAAAATGTTGCACTTCTTTATAAACAAGCTGTTGACCCTACCAATACTCAAGGCATTGCTGGATTTAATATCCAGCTGGATTCAATATCCAATATTAGGACGTTAGAGAGCACAAACAAATCGGACAAGCTGGCTACAAAGCCATTCAGAACTTCCAAGGAACTTTCTCTAGTTTACTAAGCAGAGCAGGACACTTCAGCCCTTAACCTGGCTCATGGAGCAGAAAGCAGTCATCCAGCCCGCAGAGCAGGAAGTGGGACTTTGCTATATGAGTAGTCACCCTTATCCACGTCTTTGTTCTCTGTGTTCTTCATTACTCACAGTAATCTGTGGTCAGAAAGTATTGAATGGAAAATTCCAGAAACAAATAATTCATGAATTTTAAAACATTGCTACATTTGTTCTACTTTATTAGTTTATTGTTTTTATTAGTTGTGGCTAGTCTCTAGTGTCTAATTTATATGCTAAATTTTATCATGTGTATTATTATATAGAGGACACACACACAATATATCTAGAGTTTGTGGCTGGATACAAGTCATGGGTTCAAGCTTCTCTCTAGCCTCCCAGTATCCACAGGTAGAAGCCCCACTGGCAAGAGCTAGGCAGAACCAGGTCTCAAGAGGATTGTGTGGCATAGCGGTCTTCTATAATATACATAAACAAATAAATAAAAACGGGCAACAAATACACAATTATGTATGGCTGGGAAGATTTATTTAGAAGCCTGGGGAAGTGAAACATCACTGGACTTCCAATGCATCTGTCCCAGAATTAGTATTTTTTTTTTTTTTCCTGACAAATCCATACTGCATGAATGCTGAGTGAGTTAACTGAGGAGATGTTCAGACTGGGGAGGGGCTGTGTCTCTGTCATGAGGAGCCCTGTCACACAGCTTTTACTTAAAGGTGTCATGCTAGTGTTTCCATCATGTTGCCTCTTCTTAGTGTCTTTCTGGCAGGTGGCCAATCTTGGCTGTGAGCCGTGGCAGATATTGCAACCGCAAGATCCCCTAGTTAGAGTGTATATTAGTTGCTTCTCTGTCCAGGTGGTAAAGTACCATGACCAAGGTGACTTATATAACAGTTTATCCAGGCTTCCAGTTGCAGAGGGTCAGAGTTTATCAGAGCAGGGAGGCTTGGCATCAGGAGCAGACAGCTGAGAGTGCCCATCTTCACATACAAGCAGAAACAGAGAGAGAAAACTATTGTAGGGTGAGGCTTTAAGTTCTCGAACCCTGTATCCCATGATAGGCTTCCTCTGTCATTGTTTACTTCCTAAACTGCCCCAAATAGCATGATTTGGCTGAGGGTTTGGGGTGGGCGTGTGAGGGATGTCAAGAATAAGAGTGAGATCCAGAGGTGTCCAAATCCCAAAAAATCTTGTCCCAGCAGGAATAGGACTGCTTCCTCCCTGCTCTGGGCCTGCATTTCCTGGTGCACATAACCTTGCAACCCCCACCTCTGGCACCTTGAAGGTAGTCACATCGCCTAGTGGTCAGGTTACAGGGTAAACTTTCTCTCTCCTCTTAAGGATCTGTGCAGTAAGCACCTGGAATTCCTCTTCATGAAAATGAAGCACTCCCAGCACCTCATCCCAGCCAATGATGTACACTCACCCCGGAAACCTCTACCCACTCCCTAAGGTTTATCTAGCCCTTGTGCCTCTCTCACGCTGTACCGGTGAAAACTGCCTCCTGAGAAGCCTGTTTGTCCACACTCAGTGCAATCTAGAACCTGCCTAGCCCACCCCGCTAAGCTTCATTCCCTCCAGTCCAGCCCAGTGTGCAATGTGTGCTGTGAATCTTGTTAGTTTCAGGGACTTCCTAAAGCTATTTTGACTTATTAATTTACTGTAGTGGTAGTGGTGGTGGTTTCTTTCTTTTCTTTCTTTCTTTCTTTCTTTTTTTTTTCTGAGACAGGGTTTCTCTGTGCAGGCTTGGATGTCCTGGACTCCCTTTGTAGACGAGACTGGCCTTGAACTCACAGTGATCCACCTGCCTCTGCCTCCCGAGTGCTGGGATTAAAAATGTGCGCCACCACGCCCAGCCAATTTACTGTCTTAATAAGCTTCTCCATAGGTGAAATGTCTCCATCTCAGAAGAAACTGCTTAAATATCACTTATTGTCTTAATAGGAATGATTGGAATTCACCTTTGGGGGCAGGGGACTGACCAGCAAATTCCAGTGATGCTCATGTTTATCATTGCAAGCTCTATGTCTGGGACTACAAGCATATTCTGTCTGCTGCTTCCAGCTTGCACAGGGTGGTCTGACCTCCATGTGCACAGCATACTGCACGTACACACTAACAAGTGAGAAAACAAATAAACAAAAAACAATTTCTTTCTTTCTCTTTTGGGGAGAGTTGTTGTTGTTGTTGTTGAGGCAAGGTTTCTCTGTGTAAACTTGAATGTCCTGGACTCGCTATGTAGACCAGGCAGGCCTGCAAATCACAGAGGTCCACCTGCCTCTGCCTCCCAGAGTGCTGGGATTACAGGCATGCGTCACCGCACCCAGCAAATAACAATTTCCTAATTGCTGACTCTCAACACCATTAAAAAGGATGATAACAATGAAAGAAATTCATTTTCTGAGGACAGACCTTGTGAAAATAAATATCTTACTTCATAGTAGATATTTCAATATCAATGACATATCTGACAGATATGTCTGGCAGTCAGTTGACGATAATATCAGTTGAAGATATGGACCTCTTTGGTTCAATAGACTTATTTTTAAAAATTTCAACGCTGCAGCTGCCTTTCAATATTGTTATCCTATCTGGTGTTTTGTGCATTATAAAGTGGCAAATGGGTTTAAAATGCGCCCATTCCTAGATGGGAGATGAGCTGGATAGACATTGAATAATTAATCCCTCTTCGTCATAAAGCAGGTTACCCAGAAATGTAGCCTCTTGAGAAAGTGCACTGTGGATGTTAGTCACAGTAAAGTCATCAGAGCAACCTCCTCTTCCATTAAGAATTCAGGAATGTTTCTAGTTCAATCCACTTGTCCACAAATTTCAGGAATTCCTTGTTTTTAATAGCTGAGTAGTATTCCATAGTGTAAATGTACCACAGTTTCTTTATCCATTCTTCTACTGGGGGACACTTAGGCTGTTTCCATGTTCTGGCTATTATGAATAAGGCTGCTATGAACATGGTTGAGTAAATCTTCTTGTGTGCTGGAGCATCTTCTGGGTATATTCCAAGGAGTGGACAGGACATTCTTCACAGTTAAGTGGAGAGTGGGGACTGACTTTCACACAAACTCTGGTGCCCCATATTTGACCACATCCCCTGGATGGGGATGCCTGGTGGCACTCAGAGGAAGGATAGCAGGCTACCAAGAAGAGACTTGATACTCTATGAGAATATACAGGGGGAAGAGGTCCCCCTCAGTCACAGTCACAGGGGAAGGGCGTAAGGGGAAAATGGGAGGGAGGGAGGAATGGGAGGATAGAAGGGATGGGATAACCATTGAGATGTAATATGAATAAATTAATAAAATATATTTTTTTAAAAATTCGGGACTAATACATTTCTCACATTTACATGAGAAATACACAATTGTTGAAGTTGCCATGATGGTTATGAATCAAAACACATGAAGTGTGTCTATTTTTCTCATTAATCAAAAGAACATGCCTTGAGTTCTCAGTATTTATAAACTGATTAATTGATGTGTGTGTTGACTATGATGTGATCTACAGAGCCAGAAGCAAGAGTCTGTGATGCTTAAGTCCTCCCTTGTGGCCGCTTGCTGGAGATATTTCCTTTGGAAGCAGGTACTTTAAAAAAAAGATTTGTGCAAACTATACATTGGATGTCTAACTGATACAGTAAACATCCCAATTCCTCCTGTTGAACCTGGGCTTCTTATCTGTAAGGATAAAATATTGGAAGATGTAGTTTGACGTCTTTCTATTTCTACAAGTAATGTTTTTTGTGTAAAGAAAGATAATTTCTCAATTAAGATTTGATGAGCACACATTGAGCTTAGAAGATCAGTTCTTTTTGCTCTGTAGATACTGTAGCACCTTTCAAGCTATCAATTGCCAATAGCTCTAAGGGATGGGACCTTGTGCCCACCTGTACTCTCCATGATGGACTTTTGCCTGGCTTGAGCTTCCTCAAGTCTTATACATGCTGCCACAACTGCTATGATTTCATATGATCAACTGCCCTGCTGTATGAGGGTTGCCAGTAGTAATCTATGAGAGTAATCCTAAATCACAAAGAATCGATTCAGTAGATGTCCACTTATCTGAGTAATAGTAGTAACTTCTCCTTGAGAGCCAATAATCTTTTGGGCACAAGTACTTGGTCCCCCAAATAGTGCCAGGCATGAGTTTCAACTCGTAGAGTGGGCCTTAAATCCAATCAGAAAAATGATTGTTTACTCCCACGATATCGATGCCACTATTGCACAGGTGGGCATGAACATCAAGGTGGTCATTGTTGTAACTCACAGGGTTCACAGCTGGGTGAGACTAGTGACTCCTTTTAGCCTCTTGTAGCATGCATAGCACTGTATAGTACTATGCCATCTAGTCATTAGGGATGAAACTTCAAGCTTAATTTTTGTTTTATGACTCTAATGTGGTGTCTTTACCATAAAGTTCTGGACAGGTAGCCAAAAGCAATGGCAGTAGCCTGTAAAGTTTGTGGGTTTGTGGGACCTTACTGAGCAATTATACTTTAATTTTAGAAAAACAACACGTAATTTTTTAGTCTCATGAAATATTTGGAACCGACTCTCAACAACAAATTTTCTGTGAACTCTATTAGTTGCCAAGAAATGTAGACTTATCACCTATGACAGTCAACTCCCAGCAAGTAATCAATGAACAAAATAATCACCACTGCCATAAGTCAGCATTAACTTCTTGGCCACTTGGCCACTGTCACCACTGTTCCTCACCTAGGATCTGAGTGACTGTGATCGATGGCCTCAACATGACAACATGATAATGATAGAGAGAAATTTGATCGCACTCTGAACAACTGTAGAAAAACACACTTTCCAGAAAGGAAGCTCACAACCCCATGTCGGAGGGACAGAAGTCCAATCCCTCTCCCGCCAGCCATGTGGCCAGATTACTTGAAACATTGTCTAACTCCCTTCCTTTGGCTTCTTATTTTGCCTCCATAAAACAAGAGTATATTAAGTTTTGTGAGGATCAGATGTAATAAGAAAGAAAACCCTGATACTTCCTAGAATGTAGTGATAGTTTTACAGATTGTAAATGGTTTTCTATGCTATAATTCCCAATACACATTGCTTAAACCCATGAGCAAAGACAGACCCATGAGGGTCAAATGTCAGAATAAAGGGACTATTGCTATCTACACAACTTAAGGCTAAATCAGGCAACCTCCTCCCAAGTTCTCACTAACTTTCTAAGAAACTTTATGGTGTGTCGTTTCCTGTAAGGTCAAGCATGCACCACCACCACCACCACCACCACCACCACCATCATCACCACTACCACCCGCAGGTCAAATGGCCTCCTTTCTAAAATCTGCTTCTTCAGACCAACCTTGATAAAGTGGACAATGAGCAGTGAAGCCCTTCGCATGATCCAAGTGTGTGGATCTATGCGAAAGAAGTGGACAAGCACCACAAGTGACCAGTTCAAAATCCTGGCTCAAGCACAAACCCTTATCCAAAAGAATCAACCCTTCTCAAAATCTGTACAATACATAATAGCAAGAAGATGCTTAGAATTCAACAAGTCCACCAGAATGCCTGCTTGGAAGCACTATTCTATACGTGTTTATGCCTTTATTTTCTTTCTTCTTTAGAACTTGCCTCAAGTTCTTGGATTCACAGGTCCTTGAAGTGCTTTCCCTCTCTCTCTCTCTCTCTCTCTCTCTCTCTCTCTCTCTCTCTCTCTCATCAGAAAAGTCTTGAAGGTTGTCCAAAATAAAAATAACAGTTTTTCAAAAGAATGCTATTTAGAATTTTTTTTTAAACCAACGTACTTTAGACCATTTGACACTTGTGACTCAGTCCTTACTCTGCCTTGGCCTTTCAGTCAGGCTGAAAGGGTCACAGGCTCCCCAACTCACACCTTTGGAACTTGCAGATGTATGTTATCTGCTCCTGCTGTTTGGTGAGCTTCAGAGAAATCTTTTTATAACCAGTTCTGCCTGTTATCTGGGCTCCTTCTAGTCCTTGTCTGTTGTAAGACTGAGCAATTTCCATCTTCTTCCCTGGTGATTAGAAAGGCAATATAATTATTCAACAATGACTTAGATTCTCCTGCCAGAGAAGTTTCTTAATTAGACCTTCTCATATTTTGCGGGATGTGTGTGTGTGTGTGTGTGTGTGTGTGTGTGTGTGTGTGTGTGTGTGTGTGTGTGCAGGTCAGAGATCAACTTACAGGAGCTGGTTTTCTCCTTTGATCACATGTTCCTAGGCTTGGAAACAAGCCCTCTAACCCCTGAGCCATCTTGCCGTCCTCTCAACCTTTTTCTTAAAGCTGTATTTTTTTTTCTATTCAGTAACTGGAAATTGAATATATGACCCTATGCATGTTGGTCAAGTGCTCAAATACTAAACTATATCCCTAGTCTCCTCCTCCTCTTCCTCCTCCTCCTCCTTTTCCTCCTCTTCCTCCTCTTCCTCCTTCTTCTCCTCTTCTTATTTTTGTTGTTGGGGTTTTGAGGGGGGGTAGGTTGTTTGTTTTGGTTTGGTTTTTGGTTTTCCATATAGAGTTTCTCTGTGTAGTCTTGGCTGTCCTGAACTCACTTCATAAACCAGGCTGACCTTGAACTCACAGAGACCTGCCTGTGTCTGCCGCCCAAGTGCTGGGATTAAAGGCGTGCTCCGCCACACCTGCCTCTAGCCTCTCTTCTTTCCTGTTTATCTTTAGATAATGTCCTGCAAATTTCCCAGGCTGGCCTTGAACTTACTCCCAGGCATACCTTGAATTTGTAACCCCTCTGCCATAGCATTTTGAGTAATAGGTTGTAACACCAGACCTAAAATAAAGCTGAATTTTTACCTCATGTCCTGAGCTGAATACCAATAAGGGACTAGACCACCATTAGCACTGTTTCTGAAGAGAATGATACTACTTCAGAACTACTGTTTCAACTGTCCGTTTTAGTTTAGTTTTTGTTTACCATTTTCTCTTATAATTTTGCCACTCTTACTACTCTGGACCTGCTCTGTGTAGCCCTAGAATACCTGACATCACCAAGCACATATTTAATCACAGAGGCCATGAAGTACTGGAAAAAAGCAATGAGCTTTGAGTTAAGTGAAGTTCACATCCAGTATTTGCTATTAACTGGCTGTCTGGCCTTAACAAGTCACTTAACTGCTCTAGACTTCAGCATCCTCTGAGAGACATCTAGAAAACATGTGCTCCCCATGACTTTATCACTCAACATGTCCACTTCAATAACTACCTCCTCATACCTATGGCCTCCTGGAAAGTTCTGCCAATCTAAGGGGGAACAGCTTTTGTCTTGTCTCAATGGATTTTTTAAAAAGTTTTTGCCAAATGACCATTCAAATACTTTCTTACTGGCTCCATGTAACTTAGATTAAATACAGCAGAAAAGATTTTTGTCATCTCTGAATTGTAGATACAAAGGCACTAACCTAACTATAATTAGAACTATTTTCTGTGTACTTAAAATATTACATATGCAAATTTTTCCTAGGTCATACAAATATAAAATACAATATAAAAGTTAAATTGTACAGTTTTTAGATACCTTAAAAAATTATCTAGTGGGGCCAGGCATAGCAACGCATGACTTTAATCCCAGCACTCAGAAGGGCAGAGGCAGAGGGATCTCTGTGAGTTTGAGGCCAGCCTGATCTACATGAGTGTTTCAGGACAGCCAGAGTTATACAGAAAGACCTCATCTCAATCAAAATAAAAAATAAAAAAAGCAAAGATGGGAGGCAACAAGGAGTATTAACTGTAAGCCATATTCTACCCCCGTCCTCTTCTCAGCAATCTTCTGATTACATGTGTGTGTGTGTGTGTTTGCATATGTGCACATATAAAAATATGCACACCATACACACACACGATAGACTATATTAACAACCTGGTGTATCGTGCTAATGGAAAGGCAAAAGTAATTTCCATGAGAGACTTTGAAAGATCTCTTAGTCATCCCTAAGTCTGTAGGGCTCTTTTCTCCACTGAGTGGAGTTTCTTCCTCATTGCCCTGGAGAGCAGAGCTGATTCCCTATAGCAACGGAGCTCAGGGTTTCCAGGAAACTCCCTGAGGGTCCTGGCAGGAGCTGTAAGATAGGACTTACCTACTACTTGGGTCTAAATCCTTGCATTATCAGATGCCTACAGCCAGGGTGAGAGCCAGCTAACCACCATGACAAGCAGAAAGTGGCCATAATTGTTACTGACCGCAAGCCACGCCCATCTGCGGACCAATAGCCACCCTCCATCTCCAGCCCCACCACCACACCAGTGAGTTCAGAAGCAAGGACGCTGCCCTTGAAGATTAACTAGCTTCTTCTAGACCAGTGCTTCTCAACCTTCCTAATGCTGCAACCCTTTAATACAGGTCCTCATGTTATGGTGACTCCCAACCATGTAATTACTTTGTTGCTACTTCATAACTAACTTTGCTACTGTTATGAATCATAATGTAAATATCTGAATAACAGAATATCTTATATGCAACTCTCCGGGGGTCGCGACCCACAGGTTGAGAACCACTGATCTAGGACGTGGCTTTGAATCTGTTTTACTTCTAATGTGTATGTATCACAGGCTGAACCTTGGATGGCAAGGAATGACATTTGTGTTTGTTTTCTCCACCTGTGTTTCCTAAACTGTGTCCCAGCCCCCTGTCACACTGGACCTCTGCAGCACAGGAGCAGTCATCCCATATCCAGTGTCATCCCGCTGCGGTCACGTTCCCTCTCGTGAAACCACTCTTTTTTTTTTCCCCATAATTTTAAGTCAATATTTTATTTTTTAAATTTTATTAATTTATTCAGATTACAACTCAATTATTTTCCTGTCAGTTGTTTCTTCCCATTCCTCCCTCCCTCCCGCTTTCACCCTATTCCCCTCCCCTAGGTCTATGACCAAGAGGTCTAATATCCAAAATATATAAAGAACACAAGAAATTAAACACCATCAAACCAAATAACCCAATTGAGAAATGGGGCTCAGAACTAAACAGAATTCTTAACAGAGGAATAGCGAATGGCTGAGAAACACTTAAAGAAATGCTCAACGTCTTTAGTCATCAAAGAAATGCAAATCAACCGCAGGAAGCAGTTGAGGTCTTCAGCATTATCTATGTGATATCCTCCATAATCGTGACTCCCTTCACTCTCCACTCCTCTTCCCTCTCTTGTGTTAGGAACTCCACCAGCACTTAGCTTTTCACATTTATCTGCACAGAAGGTGCAGGCACCAGCCAGAGCATACTCACCTACCTCTTCATCTGGTTAATTCATATTCAATCTATTTAGTGGATGGACAGATAAAAACCTTACAAAACCTTCAAAATACAATTCATAAAATGCTAATAGAGAAAATAGTGTTTGCTCATTTGCAACATTTTTACTACTATTAATATCTAGCTTTTAAACATTTGAGTAATTTAGTCCTTAACTTTTATCTATTTTTTATTTTTATAGAGTTTTTGAAATAATGCCCACTTGACGTAGAAGGATGATTATTTCTGTCACATATGGGGTAAAGCTTTACTTCCCACCACATTGCCTCCTTTTTGTTGTTGTTGTTGTTGTTGTTTCTTTGGTGTTTATTTTGAATTTGTCACATATGGGGTAAAGCTTTACTTCCCACCACATTGCCTCCTTTTGTTGTGTTGTTGGTGTTGTTTCTTTTGGTTCTTTGTTTATTTGAATTTGTCACATATGGGGTAAAGCTTTACTCCCACCAACATTGCCTCCTTTTTGTTTGTTGTTTGTTGTTGTTGTTTTTTGGTGTTTATTTTGCATTTGTCAAATATGGGTAAAGCTTTACTTCCCCACCACATTGCCTCCTCCTTTTTGTTGTTGTTGTTGTTGTTTCTTTGTGTTTATTTTTGAATTTGTCACTATATGGGGTAAGCTTACTTACCCACCACAGTTGCCTCCTTTTTGTTGTTGTTGTTGTTCTGTTCTTTGGTGTTTATTTTGAATTGTCACATAGGGGGTAAAGCTTTACTTCACCACATTGCCTCCTCCTTTTTTGTTGTGGTTGTTTTTGTGTTCTTGGTGTTTATTTTGAATTTGTCCACATATGGGGTAAGGCTTTACTTCCCACCACATTGCCTCCTTTTTTGTTGTTGTTGTTGTTTGTTGCTCCTTTTTTGTTGTTGTGTTGTTTCTTTGGTGTTTATTTTGAATTTGTCACATATGGGGTAAAGCTTTACTTCCCACCACATTGCCTCCTTTTTGTTGTTGTTGTTGTTGTTTCTTTGGTGTTTATTTTGAATTTGTCACATATGGGGTAAAGCTTTACTTCCCACCACATTGCCTCCTTTTTGTTGTTGTTGTTGTTGTTTCTTTGGTGTTTATTTTGAGACAGGGTCTCTTAACATAGAACAGGCTAGCCTTGAACTCTCAGAAATCCACCTGCCTCTGCCTCTGCCTCCTGAGTGGTGGGATTAAAAGCATGTGCCATAGTGCTCAGCTTCTCAAGACACTGTGTCAGTAGCCAGAGCTTTATTAACTGTAAAGAGCTTGCCACTAGTTAAAGTTCACAAAAAGTGTGCTAGGATAGGTAGTATTGTTGGATTACTAGGCTGAACTGGTAATTAGGAATTATTTGCTAATTTTCTTATTCACAAGAGCCTAGATACAGAATCTGCCCACATGTCCCTGGATGTGTAAATGAATAAGGAAAATGTGGTCTCTATGCACAGCCGAATATTATTCAGACACAAAAAGAAATGACATTTCATCATTTGTAACAAACTAGAGGGCACCGGGAGGGCATCATTTAAAATGAAATAAACCAGACACAGAAAGACAAGTGCCACAGGTTCTCTATGATACGTAGAAGAAAGAAAAAAAAAAAAATAAAGATTTCAAAGTAAAAGAAACTAGAATCATCAGAACTAGAGGTTACTAAGGGAAGAGAGAGGAGACCTAGAGGGAGGGAGGTAGATAGGGGGCACCAGACACAGTCGGATGGAAGGGAGGAGTCACAAAGCTCTACTGCGAAGGCTCACAACAAACTGTTATATATTTATGAAGAGCCAGATGGGTGCAATTTAAAGGCTACAGACATAGAAACAAGGACATCAATTACCTTGATTTTACTACATTGCACATGTGTATACAAGTATAGAGACATTGCACTATACCACATACTTGTCTACAATTATGTAACAGAAAACTTAAATTAAAAAGCTATTTAATGACTTTAAACAAGTCATTTGCTAATTTCTAATACATAGATCTATAGTGGCTACAAGAGCACAACTCCAGTTTGTTATCCATAAGATCTCTCTCAACCAAGAGTAAGTATGCAATGAAACCCTGTTCAGTAGGATGGCACACAGAAGTCCAGATTCAAGGGATGACATCACAAGCTGCCTTCCCATGAGATCCTTCTTCCTTCCAAATGCGATAGTTTCAAAAGCATCAAGTGAAAAATGGAAGAAGAGAAAGGAGGAAGAGGAGGAGGAGGAAGAGGAAGAAGGAGGAGAAACCTTGACCACTCTCATTTATCTCTCTGAAAATTCCTATCCTATACTAAAGTGGCCTAAGATAGCCAACAAATACCATGTCTCCTCCATTCTGGAAGAACACAGGAAAAATCATGCTATACTTTATCTGGAATGGAAAGTTAAATTCTACGATTGCCTATTTGTTTACAGTTTGTACTTGGGTCAGAACTCCTCAGCCATTGTCTAGGCGCCTGTGCTCCTCAGCACCTTCCTGGTTAACTTAGCAGAATATTTAGGGAAACGTCTACCCCAACGATGATCTGGTCTTGGCTAGCATCCAGATCAGAATAAGAAGGGAGTAAGTGACTGGCCACTGGCTTCAGTTGCCTGATATACAATTCATTACACATTTTACTCAATTGAAATATATAATCCAATAGGTTTTAGTATGCTCACAGACAGATGCAACTATACAGCACAGCCACTATGGAAATCAGTGTGGAGAAATCTCTAAACGCTAAACATAGATCTACCATATGACCCAGCTATACTACTCCTTGGCATATGCCCAGAGGACTCAACATCTTATTCCATCGGCATCTGCCAGGCCACTATTATTGCCACTCTATTCACAATACCTAGGAAATAGAAACAACCAACATGTCTTTCAACTGATGACTAGGTAAAGACAGCATGGCACATATAAACATTGGAATTCTGTTTAACTTTAAAGAAAAATAAAATCATGAAAATTTCAGATAAACAGTGGAACTAGGAAAAATTATACTCGGTGAGGTAACCCAAATTCAGACAAATGTCACATTCTTATCTGTGACTCCAGGCTCTGGCTTCTTAGAAATAGTATATAGCTCAGAGTAATCACAAAAATCAAGAAAGTAACCAGGGATTATAGGATAGAAGAGGGGAAGGGGACAGTAGGACTCAGGTGCTATGGGGGGACATGGGAAATGAGCGCTGTTATTTAAACTGGGAATGATGAAGGCAGGTCAAAATAAAGAAAGATGGCAGGAAGAGGGTAAATAACACTATGGGTGCTTGGAAAAGCCATAGAGAAACTTATAACTTTATGTCTGCTTAGATGCAACAATGCATACCTACATCTGATATAACACCTGTTTCTTACAGGTGCTGTGTCCAAAATATGGGGTCTCTTTGTGGTATGCTGTACCAGGGGTACGGCATTGACATTAAAATCTTGAGGCTAGCCAACAGCTGCCAATTAAGGCACACTTAGTAGGAGTGAATGCATGCCTGGTACTGTGCCCAGCTGTCCTAGTTAATTTTTTTGTCCTCTTGACACAACAAGGGTCACCTGGAAAGAATCAAGTTCAATTAAGAAGATGCCTTCATAAGACTGATGTGGTGGAAATCCTGTGGGGTCAATGTTTGATGTGGGAAGACCTAGGCACATGGGCAGTGCCACTTGTGGGCACGTGGTTCTGGGTTGTATAAGAAAGCAATGGAGAGCAAGCCATTAAGCCGCATTCTACCATGGTCTCTAATTCAGTTCCTGCTTTGAATTCTTTTTTTTTTTTTTTTTTAAGGTTTATTATTATGTATACAATGTTGTGTTCTCATGTATACCTGTACACCAGAAGATGGCACCAGGCCTCATTATAGATGGTTGTAGCCTCCATGTGGTTGCTGGGAATTGAACTCAGGACCTTGGGAAGAACAGCCAATGCTCTTAACCTCTGAGCCATCTCTCCAGCCCCCTGCTTTGCATTCTTGCCCTGACTTCCCCCCTTCATAATGTTTTGTGTTTGTGATTGGGGTGTATAAGCCAAATAAACCCTTTTGTCCTCAAGTTGTTTTTGGTCATGTTGCTTATTGCGTCAATAAAAAGCAATGAGTACACCATCTAGCTATCCACTGTAGCTGGTGAGGTCATGGAGCCTAGAGCTGAACCACTGCCACTTCCCTAAACTAGTACAGTGTCCAGCTGCTTTTAAATTCTCATCCTCACCCCCACAGAGAAGCATAGCCTTCACCCCTCATCAAGGCAGCCATTCTTTTCAACATATGGATGCTATTTTGACCACATCCACAACAGGTCAAAATGAAGAGAACAGCCAACTGATGTATCTTCAACATAATCCCAATACCCAAGGCTCAGAGAAAATCACTTACCAGGAGGCAGGAAGATTTTAAGAGTCAGAGGGATGAGACATCTGTTATGAGTCAGTTTCTTTCATGTATGACATGGAAGCTGGGCCAGTGAAGTGTCAAAATTATGATTTGCCCAAACAGGACCTGCTCGACAACAATACAAGTTCACATTCCAATATGGATGGGGGAAACGTCACAGGGCCCTAACCCTAGAAGAAGAGCTATAGGCAAGTAATTGCTGCTGAAAGAGAGAATTAGTCTTCTCCAAGAATGAATCCCTTGTACATTACTCTACTGCTGGTGGTCAACCTTAAACACATGTATATGCAGGCAAGACCAGCTGGACTCAACAAGCTGTGTTTTTATGGTGTGTGTGTGTGTGTGTGTGTGTGTGTGTGTGTGTGTGTGTAAAACAGTAATTTAAGAAGTCATGAATTTGAGATGGATTTGGAGAGAGGCAGGTGGAGTTGTCAGGGAGAGGGATGAGGGAAATGATGTAAATACAGTCCTCACATATGAAATTCTCGAAAAATAATTAAAATAAAATAAACATTGATATCTATGTAATGAGGTGGGAGGTGTCCTTGGAAGAAGGAGAGGAATACATCAAGAAAATCACAAGAATCCAAACCAAGTGAGTGAGATGTCAGGCTTACCTTTCAGTCTTTTAGGGATGACCATACAGGGAACAATCCTGATAGAGTTGGAAGAAGTGGAGGAGGATGTTACTAGTTTCCAAGACTGCTGCCCTGCTTCAGCCCCAGAGACATGTTGGGGTTCATCCCAGAACTTATCAGACTACCTGGAAAGGGAAATTTCCTTTTAAGAGTTTGAAAGGCAGAAAGAAGAGAGAAATACCCAAGAAAAGCAATGGGGACAGAGAGGTGAGGGAGGAAAATTGTCGCCCAAAGAAATTCCAAATGATTCTGAAGTCCCATAATAGACAGGAAGTGACTCTGCCAGCTCCTAGCCTCCTAGGACAAAGATGCCAATGAAGGAGAAACATCAGATGGAGTAAGCCAGTTCACAAAAGTCTTTGCTTCCATGGCTGGAGAGCCTGAAACAATGAGGAAGAGGAAGAAGAGAAGGAGGACAAGACACCTGAGCAGCCACTGCAGGTGATGTGTTTGTGTTGGAGATGGTTCTCAACCATGTAACAAAACAAACAAAAAAAAGAAAGAAAGAAAGAAAGAAAAGAAAAGGTCCCAGGGTAAACTTCCCATAGCCCTGAAAGGTCTCATGGGTGAAGCCAATAATCACTTTTCCCACGGAGAACAGGAAGAGGCGATAATGATGCACACAGAAACCCTAAGGCAAAGCTCCTTTAGCTTAAGAGCCATTCTCTACCCTTGCCTTGATATACGAGGATCAAGGTGACATGGAGAAATCGATGCAGTTTGAATTGATTGCTGCACATTTAAATCCCAGGGACACAGAAGATTGGGTTAGGCTGGCAGAAATGTCTCTGGAACAGGATAATATTAAAGGGACTGTTTTTGCTATATGAAAGCTCTTAAATATGAACCTACTAATGTCTGTTACCTGTGGGCGAGATGGGTGACTATAAAATGGCCATTGTAGGTATAGGTATACTTTAAGTATTTTGCCTTCATCTGATGGAGAACATTTTATGCAGTTGCCTAGAGATATGGCAAAAGTTACTATGACACCCATGATAGTACTTCAACTATAAACGTAACTGAAGAAATTTTTCTCAAAATGCCAAGACTTAGTCTCTGTGGATGATGGTAACATAGCAGCTGAATTATGTATTTCCAACAAGCAGTATGACAAAGATTTGGAGATAATTATAGATTTTTCTGGAATTATTCTAGAAAAGGAAGCTTTGGCAAAAGGCACCTCAGAAGAGAATAAAGATGTAGTTAACTTCAAAAAGAAGGCAGAGGACAAGGAATCGAAAGGGGAGGAGAAGGAGGAGGAGGAGGAGGAGGAGAAGGAGGAAAATAGTCAGCTTCTCTTTAAGACATTTAGCTGGACATGTGCAGAAGAGAAAGCAGCAGAAAAGGCAACTGTACCAACTAACAACATCTTCCTTCTCTATGCATTGGTTGCTTATTTTTATGGCTTTGTATGGTTGCATGGCATCTGTTGAAAGCATCTACATATTAGCAGAGCTATAGTATAGTTGACAAAAACTCCAAGCAGGAGAGAAAACTACTGTTAGCAGTTAGTGAGACATTTTGTGCTTTTGATGGGAAGTTAAGGTAACAGTATTAATCACTGTGGTCTTCCCCACTAGAGACTCTTTGGCACTCACATCTTCTCTATTTCCATTAATTTCGTCAAGCGACACACACATTTTTCAGAGAAAGCATCAAGAGAAAATTTTCTCGCTGCAAGGAAGAAAGTCCATCCTTCAATGTAGAGATTCAGATAGCATTTGGAATCAAAGAAGAGATAAATCTCTGGTAGGAAAAAGTAGAGATTTGAGAGTTGAAGTTTTCAGAACCCAAAAAAGTTAGTGGCTTGATCAGAAGGGTGACAAATGGGGGAGCAGTGTTTTCCTACTGTAGGAGACATGGGACAGTGGGCCAAAAGGAAACACAGTGACTAAGATAATAATCACCCTTGACACCAGGACCATTAGCTGTCCTGCACTGACGTGACATGAAAGACCAAGGTCAGCAGCGGCCCATCTGCCACACGCTCAAACACAATCACTCAGACACACACCCATCGTATCTATACACACGCCCAAACACTAACGCATATCAATATGCTCTCATAAAGGCACACTCACACACTAGCACATGCTCACACTGACTGTCACTCACTTGCCAGCACACATTTGCACTCAAGCAATCACAAATACCCACTCACGTTTCAACATTCTCACATTCACACACACACTATCATTAACACACTCGCTTCCAACAGACACACTCACACACTCTCACACATACAACCTCTCTCACACACATGCACACACAGAACACATTTACACAAGCACAACCATACATATTTTCACAAGCATGTATACATGCCCACATACTCACACAAACTTACATAGCACACACATATGTATACACTCTACTCCCAATCTGGTCTTTTGTTGTCAGTCACATGACACAGAAGCTCTGCCTTGGCACACTTCCTCTTGTTCCTCTCACTGGGACCCTCTTCTCCCACCTCTCCTCTCTCCCTCCCCCCGCCCAACTCAAGTCTCTGCTTAAGCATCAGCTTATCAGAGTCTTTGTCCATGCTAGGCTTTCGCTGCCCTCACTCTGCTCGCCCCCTCCCTTATCTCTAAAGCACTTACCTGATGCTGTCATTTAATCTGCGTTCAGAGTCAAGGTTTTCTTGTTCCTGCTTTTGTGACTTTAGTGTTTTCGTCACTGCTGTGCTTCTAGAGTCAGAACTGGACTCTTGCATACAATGAATGAAAAATTGATTGACTATATGAACAACTGAATGAGTGAGCAGGTGGCTGGATGTTGATGCCTCTTTGGTGGCAGCTGTGTAAGCTTCCATGGAAATCAGTCATTGTGAATGTGAAGAAGAAAACCTTGAAGGTAATGGAGAAAACAGCGTCTGTATCCTTCCTCTGATTTGAGTCAGAACCAGTCTGTGCCACTTGGCAGATAGGAGACTGGAGAAATTAAGTTTAACCTCAAAAAGAAAAATTGAAACATGCCTGATATATACCTAAGTGTGGGGGCATAAAAATCTGCTCACTAGCAATCCTTTCACATTTAACACTTGTACTTAAATATACTTTCACATTTTTTATAAATTTGTATATAATATATTTTGATCATATTCCCCTTCCTAAGCTTTTACTAGATGTACATATATATGTACACACATACACACACACACGTGCGTGTGTGTGTGTGTGTGTGTGTGTGTGTGTGTGTGTGTGTCTAACTGGCTCCTTTTGCTAAACTGTACATCTTGCATATCTCCAGGTAAATAGGAATGAATCTCCTATTTGTACTGGATCTATAGCATTTCGTTTGTTTGACTCAAGCCCCAGTTGAGTTCAGGTTATTTCTGGTTTTTCTTTTTGTTTTTGTTTAACTATGTCCAAAAAGTATCTCAGTAAACATCTTGACTTACACAAAAACAGAATTGCTCAGGAATGTGTGTGTGTTGTACTGTATTCCTCATCATGCAGCGCTGGCTGGCTGGGAAGCTGCTATGAGGAGCAGTTTGGCCTCGGCCTTCTGCATGCTAGGCCGCCACACCTGCTGAAAAGAGCTTTGTTTAAGGTGAGGGCAGAGTATGTCGACACACTCAGGAGTACGAGATAAAGAAGCTGGGGCAGCAGAGGAGGAAGGGATCAGCCATGTAGGAAGGGAAGGAGCTCGGCCTAGACTGCCGGAATAGGAATTAACCTCCTGCATGGGAAGGCTGAGAGAGTCTTTGCCACTGAAGGCAGGCAGAAGAGACTCAAGTGGACTCTCATTTCTGTGTCAAGAAACTGGACAAGTCCCCCACCAGTCTCTTTCCTCTTAGAATAAGGAGATATGGCCAGGCTGCAATTTCAAGCATGATTCTTTTTAAATTTACTATTGGTTGGTGTGTTGTGTGTGTGTGTGTGTGTGTGTGTGTGTGTGTGTCTGTCTGTCTGTCTGTCTGTCTGTCTGCACATGAACATGCCACAGCCTGTGTGTGGAGGTCGGAGGACCACTTTGTAGAGCTTCTTCTTTCCTTTCACATTTACATGGGTTTTCAGAGATCGATCTCAGGTTAAGTGCCCTTACCTGCTGAGCCATCATTCTCGGTCTAAATAAAGGTTTTTGCCCTGTGTTTTCTGCAGGAGCATTTAGTGGTTGGATATAAAGAACTGACCAGATGGTTGGATTTCTGGGAGGCTGAGAACTATCAAGGAAGCAAGCACGAAAGATGGTGAAAATGAAGTCGCTGAAATTGGGCTGACTGTGCTGACTTGAAGGGGACGGAACCGAACAGGTGCTCAGAGACTGAGAAGCAAAGAGGTGAGAGGACAGCCTGGTGGGACATGTGTCATTTCAGCACGAGAGAGGCTGAGGAAGAAAGGCTACAAGTTTGAGGCCAGCATAAGCTACGTAGCAAGACCCTGTTGGGAAGGATGTTAGAGGCTGGAGGAGAAGGGAGCTCAGTCTTGCAAGAGAGGAAAAAAAAAAAAAGAGCAAATGGGTCTGGAGAGACACTGACATTTTTCAGTTTTGTTTTAGAGACATAGGGGGCCACCTTGCCTATACCTCCTGCTGTATGCATGAAGCACCTACTGGAAGTGGCTACAAGTGATTGCTTCAAAAGCATGCAGACCTGAGTTCAAATACCCAGGATCCATGCTTTTTAAGAAAAATGTGTGTGTATGGTTTGTATGCGTGTGTGTGTGTGTGTATGTGATGTGTATGTGTGTGTGTGTGGTATATGTGTGTGTGTGTGGTTTGTATGCATGTGTGTGTGTGTGTGTATGTGATGTGTATGTGTGTGTGGTTTTTGTGTGTGTGTGTGGTGTGTGGTAGGTGTGTGTGTGGTGTGTATGTGTGTGTGTGGTATGTGTATGTGTGTGTAGTGTGTGTGTGTATATGTGTGTGGTGTATGTGTGGTTTGTGTGTGTGTATGTGGTGTGTATGTGTGTATGTGCATGGGTGGTGTGATGTGTGTGTGTGTGTGTGTGTGTGTGTGTGTGTCCAGCACTGTGGGAGGCTAGAAAAGGAGGAGTTTGGTAGCTTCCTGTCTGGGTTTAGTGAGAGACCATGTCATGGAGGAATACAGTGGAGAGAGAGAAAGCAGGGTACCCAGTGTCGTCATCTGGCTTCTGTCCTCTAGGCCTCAATCTCGGTCTCTCCCTCTCCCTCCCTCTCTCTCTCTCTCTCTCTCTCTCTCCTCTTCCTCTCTCTCTCTCTCTCTCTTTTTCTGTGTGTGTGTCTGTCTATGTCTCTCTCTGTCTTTGTCTCTCTCTCTCTCTCTTACTCTCTCCCCTACCTCTCTTTCTATCTCTCTTTCTCTCTCCCCCTCTCTCTCCCTCCCAGAGAAGAAAATATTTGAGCAAGAAAGTGTGGAAGCTGGGCGAAGGGAGTAAGCTTCTGGGTGCTACAGCTTCCAGATGAGCAATGGCCTCAGCGGAAGGAAGGTCCTTTCCAGGGTGGACACTGCTGTGTCCAGCTTGCAGTCTAGTCTTAGTACCAGAAACTTCTGAGGCCTCTCTAAGACTCTAATTGAAGTCTTTGGATAATACAGAGCAAGAAGCAGACAGCAGGAGGCATAGGCAAGGTGGTGCAATGTCTCTAAAACAGCACTGGAAAATGTCAGCCCTTCTCTGCAGAGGTCCTCCGGTTCTGTACTAGGAGGGTGGGATGCACACTACTCCTGCGGCTGTTTGGAGCTGTGAAGTCCCAGCACACCTCCTCTACCTGAATGGGCCCATAAGACAAGTTCACCACCCTGCCCTCAAAAGTAAAACCTCTATCTTACCTGTTGTTTCTGCATTTTCATTCCCCATCTTCAATAAGCAATGGTTTGATGGCTGGTTCCCAAGGGTGCGCATGCGCCCACACGTGCTCGCGTGCGCGCGCGCGCGCGCGCGCACACACACACACACACACACACACACAGGAGTAGAGTAGGCCAGGAGAAAAGGAGAGAGGGAGGGAGAGAAGGAGAGGGATAGAGGGAGAACTCACCTCACGAACGAAACACAGTTTCCAACAGTGTGGTCAGCAAACTCTCTGTAAAGTGTGACAGTCTGAGCATTTCCTGCTCTCCGGGCTATCCATGTCATCTATGAAAGGCTTGGTCTCTGCAGTCAGAGTGCAGCAGCCACCTTAGGCAATATGCAAGTGAATGGGCAGGACCAGATCCCGCCGAAATTTTAACTGGGGACACTAAATTGGAATTTCATGTAGTTTTCACTGTCATGAAATGATCTCCTTTTGATTTTTTTTTTAGCCCATTAAAAGTGTAAATAAGCTTGCTCGGCTTACAAGTTGTTCCGAGACAGGTATTAGAGCTAATGATGTCACCAGCCCTGTTTCCATCCCCTGGTTTAAATTTACACCTAGAAAGCAAAAACACTTCAGCCCAAGGAAAGGTTTTCCTTAGAAACAGAACACTTCCCACCATAGAGAAAAGTTTCACAAGGGGCTCATTCTAAGTCCCTGAGCCAAACTTTGTTCAACTCCATCTTTAAAGACAGCCTTTGCCCTAGTTACGAGTAGCTCTTCCAGAATAAAGTGGCTCCATGCTTAAAAGATAAACTCAAGGCTTAGGATATCTCTTAAGACAGGAACACTGTAATTTATATAATGGGTACCCCCATACACACACTCCCCATCTCTTCTCACAAGGATTGAAAACATATTGGCATCTGGTCTTAGTCAAGGCTCCTAAACTTGGTATTGTGGGAGCATCAGAGGCACGGCTGGCCCCTGAGAACGCGAGACTTAATTTTCTTTCTGGGAGAGCTGCTCAGCCCTTCTGGGCTGAGAAGACAGGTTTAGATGGGTAGATCCTAGAGGCTCTTGCGCTCTCTGACTGTGACACCATAGTAGACAGATCCTCTATGTCTTTTAAAACCCAGTAAGTTTACACAGTTCATGCCACTGACTTCCTTTATTAATAATGCATTAGTTCTATGGAATAATTGAATCTTTACAATCAAAGAGGACTCACAGATTATCTTGTCTGATGGACATGCACCAACATTCTAGAGTAGTGTAGATCGCTGGGCCCAACCCAAAACTCATTGTACACTGGGTGACTTAGATTTAGAAATAACATCTAATTACATGCAGAGTCTGGGTCCAGCTAGGGTCTGTTTTCTCAAATGCATCTTGTTGTGTCCTGCAATGGTGGAAGGGAAGACCAAGGCTCTTAGATCTATCTGATAAGGCACCAATCCCACTCGTGAGGGCCCCACCCCCATGACCTACTCACCTAGCAAAGCTCCCACTTCCTTACATCATTACCTTGGAGATTAGGATCTCAGTATATGAATTTGAAGGTAGGGACGAATGTTCAAATCACAGTGGCCCTAATGTCCAACCAGAAAACTATAAACCACATTTTGTCAGAGAAAATGCAAATACTGGGAATCGGTAAGGTGGGTGTCAGAGAACTGAAAGAAGATGAGAGCAGGAAGGGACCTAGAGATAAGGCTGACAAGGAGCGGCTACACCCCCATCCCCACAGGGAAGAACAAAGGGGAAGGGTTAGACTAGGACCTAAGAGCTCAGAAAAGGGGGTTGAGAGACCTGCTCGGCCCTCTGAGAGAGCTGCTGCCAAGGAGCTTCAGAGAAAGCCCGTGAGAAACCCTGCCTCAAAGAAAACAGGGTGGAGAGAAACTAAGGAAGTCATGGAAAGTTAGCCTCTGGAGGCCACATACATGTGCGTACGTACACACCCTCACACACGTATACTCTCTCATATAAACACATGCTCACACACACACACACACACACGTGTGCGTGCCTTAACTTTCAAAGAAATTATCATGGAGCAGCCAGTGTACCATCACGCAGATGAAGTAAGACACTCATGCCAGGTTCCCAGTATCACCCTTTCCCTCCATTTTTAACAGATTGCTCCTATTTCACTTTAACACTAATTGAACTACTTGCATCACAGCCTATCTCATAAACTAACATAGACTTTTCCAAAAGTGAGCAGGAAAATACGTACCCCTCACAAGAAGCTTAAATTTCATCAGATATTGCATGATTATTATTGTTATTACTAATTATTTTGGGTTTTTTGAGACAATTTCCCTGTCTACTTTAGATCGCCTGGTGCACCAGGGATGTGCACCAACGGACTACTAGTAGCTCCAGTCTTCCAGGCATGATAGACAAAGAGCTCTCTCTTTCATATTACTATAAACTGATGGATGTGAGCAAATTTTGATTCTGGATGCCATTAAAATCAGATTCCTCCTGTGTGCCTGGGGCTACTTTCACGGTGTTTTTATGGCAGTGGCTGATACCTCACTGCCCTTTTATTCATATCTGACATCACTAATTAGTGCTGGCTAAAATAGCTAATCCTTATTAACAGTACTTCAGTTAAACATTCATGAACCTAGTCTTTATTTTTATTTTTTTTTTTTTCTAAAGAAAGTGGTAAGTCTTGTAGACACTGGGAAACACAATATCAAAAGCATTGTCTATGTTACTGTCAGAAAAATCTCAAAACATCCATGACGTCTTCCTTTACTGAATGTAAGTAAATACATCTTAAGGAGTAGGAATCATGAAAAAAGAAATACAAGCCAGCCAGCCAGCAGAGGGAGTACACATTACCTAACAAACACAATCTCCCAAGGTCTGCTTTGCTATTGTTGAAGTCACTGATAATATACGGAGAAGGAAGATACTTGGAACAAGACAGGACAGATCTGTATTATACAGTTGTCTGTCAGATGCAAAGAGCTACCCAATTCTTAAGGAAGGAAGAGCCGAGCAAGGGAAGAAGTGAGCACTTGCTGTCATCAGTGTCTCTCATCAGCGCCAAACACATCGTTGTCCACACCACGGTGGATAGCGGTCTTGGATAATTGAGAGAAATGATGATATAACCGCTCATTTTCTTTTCATATTAATAAAACAGAGACATGCAGAGGTGACAGGACTTTCCCAACGTCACATGAATTGAAAGGTAGAAGTGAAACCTAACATTGATCCTTTCAGAGCACCCTAGTCAAGGCCAAACTTTGGCGAAGAGGGAGGGCGAAAATCATTTGCTACTCTGTCCACTCTTCTTCGATAATAATGACTCAGTGAAATCGTGAACAGCGAACATCCAAATGCTGTGCAGAATTTTCCCCCCAGGCTTTAGTGCTTTAATTTCCAATCAGTCTGAGTCAATAACGTATGGTTGTCAAGGCTGTTGTTGGCCCTCACAGTTTCTGTTTCAACCCCACAGCTCACCGAGCTTGGGGCTCAGGGTCAGTGGCAAGGGTTTCGGTGTGGGGCCTTCTGTGTTTGGACAATGGGGCAAGTCAATATCTCTCCTGTATTGGTGAACTCTGGGGCAAAACTGATCTGTCAAGTGCTGTGGACAAATGAAAACCTTCAAGGCTGCAGCAAGGGCTCTCTGGAAATCTCTGATGCTTTTCCATTTCATTGCACCCTCAGACTCTACTCTCGCTTGCTCCCCACAGGGATCCAAGGACAACTGAATACGAAAGAAAGAAAAGTCGCATGAGAAAAATGGTACGCTGTTACAATATTTTTAGGCTGCGATGTATACTGAATTCCATTCACACAGTCCTGCAGGAGGCTCGGCCCATCCTCACTAAGCACGCCACAGCTCCTATTTATTGCAACAGAAATGTACATTTCTCAGGGCTGATGACAACAACTGCAGAGAAAGCCAGCTGGGGGCTCCTTCCTGAGATCTTTGAGGCAGCCTCTCTTTTCCTTTTGTTTTTATCTCTTTTAGAAAAAAGTAAGGTGAAGAAGCATTAGAAAGTTCAAATTGACTCATAGTCAATGAACGCGGTTGTGCATCAAATTCAAAACAATTTTGGGGAGGACAAGTCAACATCTACCTTGTCCAAAGGCTGATGAGAGGGGGTGGGGGGCGGAAATAGTTTGTGAAGATTCCATCATCATTTCTGCAGGATTTAAATTAATGTGGGGATGAACTGGTTTTTGTTTTAAACGGTGGAGACATTTCCCCTGGAGACATGGCTTGAATAATAAGGACTTCTTGGTGATTCCCGTAAATGAACACACTCTGCTCTTGCTTTCACTGCGTTTAACAGGCACAGGTTGCCACTTGCATGTTCTTGGCCTGTAGTTGTTAAATCTACTCCATTCCACACCAACAGAAGGGCCTCCTAATGCACCATCTTTCCCAGGCCAACAGCTTTTAACTCAAAGGCAAGGCTTTCATCATTTCTGAGTGTTTTGAGACACCAAGTCTGCTAGGCTCATTCAACTCAGTGGAACACAGAGTCAATGAAGTCAAGGCCACTGACCCAGTCTTTATTGAAGCCTGCGGCCTCCATCCTCCTGTGTGCTAACTGAAAGCACCCCATTGAGCATATCCCCACTGGCACTGTAAAGCCATTAGTCACTAGAACAAAAGCGTAGGTTGGATGTGCTAGGAGACAGGCTGACAGTCCCGAAACCCTCTCTCTGTCACTCTATAGCGGTGTGAATTTGGGTAGATTACTTCATTTCCTTGGTGCCTCCATTTCCTCACCATAAAGTAGAACTTACTATGGCAACTGCTTCAGAGTTCTGATAGGACTTAATGAAGTTATTCGTGTACAGTGTTTCCAGTGGCAGCCACACAGAAAGGATGTATTAAACGTTAATTTGACTACAGTTGTGCCTGCAGGTATTGGTACTGTTGTCTTTGTTATTATTGCCAGTAAGCACAACCAGAAGGAGAAAATGGGAGCTAGGTTAAAACTGTCTCTGTTTTGTTTTATTTCTTCTGAAAATAAAACACACTTCTAATTTTTATATTGCAGAAATCAAACAAAGGATTGAATAATTTCTTGGTTAAGAGGAATACCAATGTCTATTTCAGACTGTCCAACTCTAAATTTCAAGTGCCCATTTATGCAGCCTAAATGCAACCAACAATTAACTTGAATGTAGAACTTCACCGAATACAGCTTAATATAGATAGAAACAGAGAAAAGTCCAACTATTTATATTTCATCAAAAGAAAAAAATGACTGAAGTGGAACAGTCATCAGTGTTCAACTTAAAAAATAGTTTTCTGCCCTTTCCTCATCTCCATATCCCAGGCCACAACTCTGGCAAGGACCTAGCTCTACCAGAGGCCATACCAGTACCCACAACCCCAGCTAACACTTCCTAAGAGCCTGCCCAGCTTTTCACAACAGCACACCCACCTTGTCTCTCTATCCAGGCCCACAACTCCAGCAGAAGGTCCCTGTCCTACCAGAGGCCACATTGGTACCAGAATCCCAGGTAAGATCCTTCCCACAGCCCACCAACATTCCTCAGAGTTCGTTCAGCTTTTCCCAACATTCTCCCTCTCCTCGTCTCTGTATCCTGGCCCAGAGCTCCCCACCTCCCTGTTCTACCAGAGGCCACACAGATACCTAGATCCCAGAGACTGCATTAGTTTCCAGAACCCCAGAGGTAACTTCAGCCCCCAAGACTCCAGAGGTCACCCCTCCACAGAGACACCCTACTAGATCTGAAGATCTTCACCAGAACCACAGGCAACTTGGGCAGGCAGACCATAGAGAAAACATGAACCAATGGAAAAAACACCCATCCAAAAAAAAAAACCCAGATGCCTAGAGACCAGCATAAGAACACAATCACCAAAAGCCAGGGTAACATGTCACCTCCAGAGCCCAGCTATTCTACTACAGCAAGCCCTGGATATTCCAACACAGCTGAAGCACAAGAAAATGACATTAAAGCCAGCTTTATAAAGATGATAGATGTCTTTAAAGAATAAACGGATAAATCCCTTAAAGAAATCCAGGAAAACACACACACACACACACACACACACACACACACACACACACACACACACACACAATGGGAGGGCATTGAATAAATCCTTTTTTAAAAGCCAAGAAAAAAAAAAAAACAGTTAAATTAAAGGCAAAAAAAAAAAAAAAAAAAAAAAAAAAACTTTTCAAGACCTGAAAATATAAATAGAAGTAATAAAGAAAACACAAACTGAAGGCATCCTGGAGATGGAAATCTAGGAAAAGTTAGCAGGAACTACAGATGCTAGCATCACCAACAGAATACAAGAGATGAAAGAGAGAATCTCGGGCATAGAAGATATGATAGATTGATACATTGGTCAAAGAAAATGTTAAATCTAAGACATTCCTCACATAAAACATCCACAAAATCTGGGACACTATGAAAAGACCACACCTAAGAATAATAGGAATGTAAGAATGAGAAGAATCCAAGCTCAAAAAACCAGACAATATTTTTAATACAAAGCATTGAGGAAAAATTTCCTAACCTTAAGGACATATCTATAAAGGTACACGAAGCTTACAGAACACCACATAGATTGGGCTGGGAAAAAAGAAAAAACTCCCTTTGCCACATAATAATCAAGACACTAAATTTACAGAACAAAGAAAGAATATTAAAAACTGCAAGGGGAAAAGTCCAAGTAACATATAAATTATTAGAATTACACTTCTCCACAAAGATTCTAAAAGTCAGAAAGGCCTGGACAGATGTCATACAGACTCTAAGAGACCACAAATGCTAGCCCAGACCACTTTACCCAGCAAAACTTTCAATCACCATAGATGGATAAAAATAAGATCTTTCATGATAAAATGAAAATTAGACAATATTTATCCACAAATCCATATTTGTCTTTCTAGGTCTAGATCACATCATTCAGGAAGATTTTTACTAGTTTCATCCATTTGCCCGAAAATTTCATGATTTTTTTTTTTAAAACAATGAGTAAAACTCCATTGTACATACGTACCAAATTTTCTTTATCTATTTTTTGGTTGAGAGACATCTAGGTTGTTTCCAGGTTCTGGCTATTACAAATAAAGCCACTATGAACATAGTTAAACAAATGTCCTTGTGGTATTATGGAACATCTTTTGGGTATATGGCCAGGAGTGGTATAGCTGGATCTTGAGGTTGAGCTATTCCCAACTTTCTGAGAAAGCACCATATTAATTTCCATAGTGGCTGTACAAGTGTGCACCCCCACCAGCAAGATGTGCTGGGGTACATGTGGAGCAGAACACGTGGGAGTGGCCATCCAATGACTGGTCCTGCTGGAGACTCATGCCCTAAGACCACAGCCTAGCATACTTCATCGAGCAACTGATGGAAGCAGATGCTCAGACCCACCGCCAAACATTAGGCAGAGCACAGGGTATCTTTCAAAGAGGGGGAGGGAGAATTGTAGGAGCCAGAGGCATTAAGGACACCACAAGAAAATGTAGAATCAACTAACTTGGGGACATAGGGCCTCACAGAGACCGAATCAGCCATTAGGGAGCCTACATGGGTCTAACCTAGGTCCTCTGCATCTATGTTATGGTTGTGTAGTTTGGTCTTCTTGTGGAACCTTTTTCCTCCTACTGGGTTGCTTCTTATAGCCTTAATATGAGGGAAAGTGCCTAGTCTTGTTGCAACTTGAAATGCCTTGTTTAGTTGATGTCCCTGGGAAGCCTGCCCTTTTCTGAAGGGAAATGAAGAAGGAATGGATCTGGGGGAAGGGAGCAGTTTGTGAGGAGTGAGGGATATATGAGAGAATAATAATTATTGTATTTACATATTCATATATCTTTATATATTTTGTATATAATATATAATTTTTATATTCTCATCCTTATACAACTAGGACCCTAGCCCATGGAAAGTTCCCACCCACTTTCAGGGTGGCTCTTCTCTGATGACTTAAACTTTTCTCAAAATGCCTTCATAGATGTACTCAGATGTTTGTTTCCACTGGTAACCCTCAAATGCTCATGAGCTGGTGAAGAATATACTATATTTCATATAGTATATAATAACATTCATATATAATATATAGTAATCAGTTATTTATATATGAACAGTATACATTAATATATAATTTTTATATATTTAAATATTACATATACATATATATGGTTTTCTAGACAACTCCTTAGAGATTTTCATTTGACAAGCATGTGATAGGGTCCAGAAATATGTTTTAAATATTCATCCAAGCAAATCTTATAATCTGATACATTATAACAGTAATCATTGAATTAGTTACTTTCCCTGTTGCTGTGACAAAATATACAAAGTGATTTAAGGAAAGGGAGCTTATTCTAGTTCATAGTCCTTCGTGGCAACAAAGTCTTGGTGAGAAGAACATGAGGCAGCAGGTCACACTGCATCTTCAGAGAGGACACAGATGAGATGATCGCTCATGCTCAGCTTTCTTTCTCATCCTTATACAACTAGGACCCTAGCCCATGGAAAGTTCCCACCCACTTTCAGGGTGGCTCTTCTCTGATGACTTAAATTTTTCTCAAAATGTCTTCATAGATGTACTCAGATGTTTGTTTCCACTGGTAACTCCTGAATGCCCATGAGCTGATGAAGAAGAGTAACGGTGGCAGATATTTTGCTTTGCTGGCATTTCTCCTCTGATTTCTGGTAAGAGATCCTTGGAATCCCTTTGAGAAGCTGTTCAGCCTTGCCTGTTGATGCCTCCACGTAGCTATGGTTGATCCCATCGCTAGCTTCACATCATCGCTATAATCTGGATATTTGGGTTTCTACAAATTTGGTGTATTATGGCACCTAATCTCTAAAGCATTGAAAGATGAGGCATTCCAGAAGTGACCCTGTCAGGACAGAAAAGACCTCATGAAAGAAATCCATGCCCTCAGAAGAGAGGTCCAGGTAGAATTGTTCACTTCGCGCTCCAAGCTTGCTCACTGCTTGTTCCATGTAAGAACACAGCAAGAAGACGATGTCCTGATCTTGATCTTCTCAACACCTCAAACTGTAAGCAAGAAAGGCTGTCATTTATAAGCTACTGATTCTAAGGAATTCTTTTACAGAAACTCAAACAGACTGTAGGGCTTCACTTCGCTCTGTCCAGTCACTGCAATGGAGCAGTCAAATTTCTGATCACGTGGACAGATTCAGAGACAGAGGTGAACTCAATTGAGATGTTGTTGAAAACACTGGGAACATACAATCTGAGATGAAGAGAACGTGTCTACCTAAGGAAGAAGCCAATATGGACACAGAATAAGCCAAGGAAAAAAACAAAGAGACAGAGGGAAACATCCAGATGACCTTATTTCAATTCTTCAGTGTAGATTTTTTTTTCTGTTTTCAGTAAAAGCACAATTACAAAACAAAAGCAGGCAAAGAAATAAAATGGAAACATGACTGAATATTAACAAACTCATATGGATTTAGAGGTTTGAGGAAATATAATCCATTAATAAGTTGGGGGTTTTTGGGGGGGTTTTGTTTTTGTTTGTTTTGCCTTTTTTTTTTTTTTAGTTTTCTAAGTAATTCATATGAAATTATGGTGCTCAGACATACAAAATAAGAGTGAAGCTTATTGTGGATATTACAAAGTTCATCAAATAAGATAACTACACTTAAAATAAAATGACTAACTTGTTTCTAAAATACCACACTTCAGGTATGACTATTTGAAAGAAGAGTATATAACATTTAAATTTTAAATAAATTTGAATTTGGGTTTTAGTCTATCCCTATATTAATTTAGTCTATCACTATATTAATTAGGACTTTCCTATTTTAATTTTCAAGGGAATAAAATTCTGCTTGCAGTTCATAATGTGGCATATAATGCCAAGTAAAACTAGAAAAGCAGATTTTTCACTTTAAATTAATAATTGAAGGGCACTAGATAGTCCCAAAGAAGTGAGGCAAAGGTCTGTGTTGCTTTTCCATTTGGGCTGTCATGACTGATTCACACAGGAAAAGACCAGCATATAAGCACAGCACTACTGGACTAAAAGGCCAATGGGATTCTGGGAAAATCTCAGAGGCTGGTAAGTATACACAGAGTATAAGGCCTCTAAGGCAACTAGGAATATAAAAATTGAGGCTTTAATTAAAAGGAGAGTTTCTTAACTAAGCTCAGCAAGTCTCTGGCCAGATATTCACTGGATTCAAACCCTGCACAGGCAGTGAGCTATGATGGGGAAGGCTCTGGAAAAGTCTGAAATGGAATGCAGTTTGCAGCAGTCTCACGGTCCTGAGGGGACTACGAAGGTTCGATAAATGCTGACTCAAAGAAATTTTAGAACATTCCAGAATCTCAAATGGAACCTCAACAAAGCTACAATTGAGGGATGAAGATAAAATTGAGGAAGATCAAACAGCATTTTTTAATGTAATAATGTTTTAAGCCATCTCAGTCCCTAAATTGAGATTAATCTCTCCGACTTCTCTCTGTGAGAAAGCAACATGTCTAGAGCCTACACAGCTTTCCATGCATGATATTACCATTCAGTCAGTACTAAGTAGGCACAAAATGGTAGATGATTCACCTATTACAGTGTATAGACTTGAACTTTAAAATTACTTTAATATATATGTTGAGAAAAATAAATAAGATGAAGAATTTTGCCACTGAACTAGAAATAGCAAAAATAAGTGTATGGTGAGTATAGAATTCAAAAAAATGTAAAATTTCAGGTAAAGAGCACAGCAATGAATAGGCTTCATACAGTCCAAGAGAGAATTAGTGAACCTGCAAATACGTTATTAGATATGTTTGAGCAGAATCACAGAAAGCTAAAGTAAGGAAAACTTCAGAAAATAATATGTGATATCAGTTAGAAATATATAATGTATATGCTGTGGGGCAATCACAAAAAGGAAAGGGTAATAAAATGAAACGTAAGCAATAATTAAAGAATAATGGCTGAAATTGCTGACGTCATCACTTCCATATGTCCTTGAATATGGAGAAATTGAGCTGGTGACTAACTAGAATGTTCATGCCTACAGATCAGCATTCATGGGGCAGGAAAAAACTCTGCATGCTACCAGAAGAGAAAGGTAATCATCAATATAATCTATCTACAAACCTTGTCACCTAAAGGAAGGACCTGCCTGTAAATATACTGGTGCAATAATGGCACAGATGTTATGGGAGGAACTAACAACTTTCTGATTGGATTTAAAGCCCACTCCATAAGGTAGAACTCATCCCTGACAATGATAAATTGGCCAAGAACCTGAGATTATATAGGTAATGAGCCTAGCAGAAAACTACTACTATTATTCTGCTAAAAGAACATAGCAGTAAAATTACTTTTAATTGCTCTACCCATAGATCAGTGTATCAACTAGCCCTCATCAGAGATGTTTCTTCTTATGGTAGATGGGAACTAATACAGAGACCCACAACTGGGCAATGTGCAGAGAGTGAGAGAAGAATTTGGATAATTCCTTCCTAAATGAGATGCCTTCATCAAACCACTCCCCTCAAGGATTAGGGATCTATTTGGGAGAGGAGGCAGAAAGACTTTAAGAACAAGGAGTGATGGATGACTCCAAGGAAATAGTCTTGTAGACATAACAGTACTGATTCACAGATAAACTCTCTGAAACTGTGACAGCTTTAGTAAAAACCTGCACGGGCTCAATCCAGATGAAGTTCAAATGCTAAAAGGGGGTAGTAGACATGGGGTCCCATTCCTAACCGTGAAACTTACTTGTAACTGATACCTACCAACAAAGGGAAAGTTGGTTACTGGGAATATCAACCACACTCCAGGGCAAGAGCCCTTGCCCAGGAGTAGTTGGTCAACAAAGAATGAACGTGTGTGTGTGTGTGTGTGTGTGTGTGTGTGTGTGTGTGTAAGAGAGGGGGAGAGAGAGAGAGAGAGGGAGAGAGAGACAGAGACAGAGACAGAGACAGAGACAGAGACAGAGACAGACAGAACTTTCATTTTGTGGGTTCAGGCTCAGGTATTTTGTTATAGTAACAACAGATAAAGAGATAGAGATTGTGTGTGTGTGTGTGTGTGTGAGAGAGAGAGAGAGAGAGAGAGAGAGAGAGAGAGAGAGAGAGAGAGAGAGAGAGAGAGAGAGAGAATAAATATAAAGTTGGGTGGGTAGATCTGGGAGAAAATACGGGAGGGGATCAAAATATATTGTATGAAAAAAAATTAAATAGTGGTTAAAGATTTCCCAAACCTCTCAAAACACATGCAATGGCTTGACTATAGTTTACTTCTACCTTAAGCCATGCCGAGGCTTGGTTCCTTATATTGTGGTGTTGAGAGGTAAGGTCTAGTGAAATATATTCAGATGAAGCACTAGAGACCTCATGAGCGAATTGGCACCCCTTTTTTGTGAAATCAGGCCACAAATTTTTGACTCCTTCTCTTTCACACACTTCCGCTCTCTAGGGTGAAGTGAAGCAGGACAACACTCTTGCTCCTTCCTAGAAACTAAGAAGTTGGTAATTAATCCTGCACTTCTAGTTCTCAGACCATGAGCTAGAGAAAGTCATTCTCTAAGTAAATTACACAGGCTCAGGTATTTTGTTATAGTAACAACAGAAAGAAGACCTTATGACACATGGTCAAGAAGGTCTATAAATCCAAAACAGGATAAGGGCAAAGAAATCACACCAGATACCTAATGGTAAAAGTGATGAAAGTCATGGAAATAAAGATAGTATCAGATTTTGGGGTTTTGTTTTTTTTGTCTTGTTTTTAGTATGGGGTGTGTGTGTGTGTGTGTGTGTGTGTGTGTGTGTGTGTTTGAGGCTGGCGTCATCAAGCTTTCATAGCAAAGGGTTTTACACACTACTCATCTCACTAACTTAATTGAAAAGAACAAAACACGAAAGCTACTGGAGGAAAAGAACACACATTGCTTTCACAGGAGACGACAAAGTAACACCTTTAACACATTCTCCCAATAAACCGCTTACAGTGGAAGAGATTCAAAAAGTGAAGGGGGAAGAAAGTCATCCCAGATGATGAATTAACTTATTATCATCAAGATACACACTAAATGGAATAGCAAGTGTACAAATGCAAAACGTACATTAGGTGGGAACAGATACGGTGTGCCAATGGGAGTGGTGTCAAGGCCCTGAAGCGATTATCCAAAAAAGAAGTGCAAATAAATTGGCAAAAAGCATTCAAATCAACACTTAAAGGATTCTGGAAATTAAGTCTTCCCACAACTGAAGGAGGAGTTAGCCAGGAAATATTGTGTAATCTTAGTGAAACCAGTGAGATTTTTACATCAATTTGAATGTCTTACCTCCTATCTTCTTCCAAATTCTTCAGCAGCCTTAAAGACCAACAATCTCACAGTCACAGAGAGCAGCCCAACAGCCATGGATAGGAACAGAAGTTCCAGAGCTTTCCCAAGCTACCCAACTTGTTGTCATTATCTGACCTGGTTGGCAATTTCCTAAGGACCTCACTGGATTGGTCTTCCTTCCTTCCTTCCTTCCTTCCTTCCTTCCTTCCTCCCTCCCTCCCTCCCTTCCTTCCTTCCTCCCTCCCTTCCTTCCTTCCTCCTTCCTTCCTTCCTTCCTTTCCTTTCTTCCTCCTTCCCTCCCTCCCTTCCTTCCTCCCTCCCTCCCTTCCTTCCTCCCTTCCTTCCTCCCTCCCTCCCTCCCTTTCTTCCTTCCTTCCTCCCTTCCTTCCTTCCTCCCTCCCTTCCTTCCTTCCTCCCTTCCTTCCTTTCTTCCTTCCCTTCCTTCCTTCTTTCCCTTCCTTCCTTCCTTCCCTTCCTTTCTTCCTTCCCTTCCTTCCTTCCTTCCTCCCTTCCTTCCTTCCTTCTTCCTTCTTTTCCCTCCTTCCTTTCTTCCTTCCCTTCCTTCCTTCCTTCTTTCCCTTCCTTCCCTTCCTTCCTTCCTTCTTTCCCTTCCTTCCCTTCCTTCCTTCCTTCCTTCTTTCCCTTCCTTCCCTTCCTTCCTTCTTTCCCTTCCTTCCCTTCCTTCTTTCTTTTTTTCTCACTTATTGTGACCATTTTTCCCATAATGAATTTGTCAATAAGTTAGACAAAATAATTTCTTAGCAGTGCCCACAGTAGCAACGAGAAACACTGTAAATGAGAACCATCAAGCCAAAACTGTTCCTAAAGAACCCTTCATCTTGGACATAAACCTTAAATCTAATATTTAAAAAAAAAAAAACAGTCCATGGAATAAAGAATCAATACAATCATTCTAGAAATCAATTTAGAGGAGACTCAAAAGTTAATGGCAAGCCGGGCGTGGTGGCGCCTGCCTTTAATCCCAGCACTCAGGAGGCAGAGCCAGGTGGATCGCTGTGAGTTCAAGGCCAGCCTGGTCTACAAAGTGAGTCCAGGATGGCCAAGGCTACACAGAAAAACCCTGTCTCGAAAAAAAAAAAAAAGTTAATAGCAGAGCTACATATGACCCAGCTATTCCACTCCTGGGCATATGCCAAGAGCATCCATTCAATTTGTGCATCCACGTTTACTGCTGTTCTATTTACCATACAGGGAAATGGGACCAACCTAGATGTCTATCAACAGATGAACAGATAATGAATATATATTCAGCTCTAAAGAAAATTGAAATCACAACATCACAACATTGGTAAGAAAATATATGGAATTAACATATACAATAGTAAGCTATATACTCAAATTCATAAAGAAAGATCATGCTTGTTCTACCTCATATATGGATCACAACTTATAATAAATACATGCATATACATAGATATAATACTAGCATAACATTTAGAAAGGATTCCAAGAAAGGAGAATATTGGATGATGATAAAATAAAGAAAGCAGGTAAAAGACATGAGATATGAAAAGGGGATATAAAAGTAATCATTTTGATAGTTTTAATTCTTTCAAAGTCTTTTTTTTTTTCTTTTTTGTGGTGGATAAATACATAAAAATGCAGTTGATAGGGCTGGATGGCTCAGAGGTTAAGAGCTGTGACTACTCTTCCAGAGGTCCTGAGTTCAATTCCCAGCCACCACATGGTGGCTCACAACGATCACTAATGTGATCTGATGCCCTCTTCTGGCCTGCAGGTATATCTGCAGACAGAGCACTGCATACAGAATAAATAAATTCTTTTTTAAAAATGCAGTTGATAGTGAAACTGTAAAACTCTAAGCAAAGCTCCATGGTTTCAGAAAGGCCATTCTAACTAGATATTTACTGAATTGTACAGAATTTGGGATTGGTCAAGTGTTTGAGTGGCTACTTTAACTGTGTGATGGTTTTATTTGTGAGTTAATTACACTAAAGTCTTTTATTCAAAATTGGACAATTGAAACTTCAAAATGATACAAAATCATGCCTGAAAAATTGGACAGGGGCTGGAAAATGGTGGTGCACATCTTTAATCCTAGCACTTAGGAGGCAGGGGCAGAGGCAGAGACAGGGGCAGGTGGATCTCTGAGTTGGAGGCAAGGAAAGTCTGTTGGTCTACCAAGTGAGTTCTTGGACAGCTAGGAATACACATAGAAACCCTGCCTCAAAACAAACAAAATAACTAAAAACAAGACAAACAATAAGAATTAGAAGAACGGATGGGACTGTGGTGACAACAGAAAGGGGCTACCGATAAACATCGTCCTGTGCACAGTGGGATGTACAGGAGGAAGGGAACAAATGGACAGAAAGGGTGCTTGAAGAAATAATGGCAGCAGACTTCGCAGAGATAGTGAAAACCATTAATTGAGACAGCTAAGAAATACAGTGAAGTCCAAGCAAGATAGAGACAGCTACAGGCAGACAAAGACCTAGAGAAGCCAGAAGGAACTGACTCATCACACAGAATAGATCCTCCAAGTTATTTATTGCTAATTTCCCAATGGAAACTGTGAAAGCCAAAATTCATGAGGTGAGAAATTCAAAGCACTAAAAGCATAAACCCAAGCAGAATTCACTGCTGGCAGACCCACTTAAAAAATTCTCAGAGAGTCTTTTAGGCTGAAGAACACAAAATAATAGCTCAAATCACATGGTGAAATAGACATCATTGTCAAAAGTACTATCAATAGCATCACGATGCTGTGCCCTCTAAAACGCATGTATCAGAATCTTCAGTGCACTTCAGAATGTGACTATACTTGGAGAAAAAAATTTTAAAGATGTTATTTGTCAGAGAAAATGACACACACAACAAATCCTAACATCAGAAGATATTAAATTTAATGAATTAAAAATTCTCATCAAAAGGCAACATTTTCAGCTGGCATTTATTGTTTTTGTTTGTTTGTTTGTTTTGTTTATTTTTTTTTTAATGCACTAACCAACTCTATATCTTTACAACTCTACAGGAGTCCCCTTCCTTGAAAAACAAAAAACAAAACAACTCTACAGGAGTCATACTCTGGATTTGAAGTCACAATTAAGATAAAAAGCAAAAGGATGGGGAAAGACTTAAACAAGACAAACAGACCAACACCAGGGGAGGAGAGAGATGGGGGAGGTGGAAGGGGAGAGAGAGAGAGAGAGAGAGAGAGAGAGAGAGAGAGAGAGAGCTCTAATCAGCACACTAGAATGGCTATACTAATATCTGACCAATTAGACTTTTGCTTCTTTACTATTGCTGTAATAAAACAAGCTGACAAAAGCAACTTCAGGGAGAAAGAGTTTATTCTCAGTTTGAGCTTCAGTCCACCATGGAGGGGAAATCAAGGCAGAAGGAGCTTAAAGCTGTGGCTACCTCCATCCACAGTAAAGAAACAGCAATGAAAACTTCTTAGTGCTCAGCTTACTTTCTGTGTACAGTCTGGATTGTGTACAACCCAGCATCCTCTGCCCCGGGGGTAGCCCCACCCACAGTCAAGACGGTCTCCCAGCACAAAGACAATCCTCTCCGGGCATGCGGAGAGCCCATCTTCCAGCACCAAGACAATCCAGTACAGGTGTTCTCAGAGCCCATCTCCTGGGTGATTCCAGAGTCTGGTCAAGCTTACAATCAACGATGATCACCACAGAGCTCAAAGCAAAGTTTGTTATTAGAGAGAAACATACAATGATAAATTGGGTATTCCATTAGGAGGTCATAACAATAGTAAGCACATCTGTATATCTCTGCCCCTAATAGGAGGACTTCAAAATCGGACAAAACTGAAGGACAGGGGGTAGGGTGGGGGTGGGAATACACAATTCCTCCCCACTACTCAGGGTCTTTAATAGACAACTTTCACATTCAAGAACCAGGAAAAGTATCAGCTGGAGAAATAGAAGACGCCACAGTGAACTAAATAGACCTGGCAAACATTTACAGAACTTTCCAGACAGAAGTATACATGCTCTTCTCAAGTGTGCAGGGAAGTCACCAGAATCCCATGTTAAGCCATAAAAATGCCCGACTACACTAAATGGACTGCAATAATAGAACATATGACTTCCAGTTATAGTGCATTGACATTGGAAACCAGAGACAAAAAGGTATTTGGGACTTTTGCAGACAAATGAAAATTAAGCACAATTACAAACAACTAATGAGTCAAAAAAAGAAACAAGAATAATAATTACATAAAACTTTAAGATTAATTCAAGTGGAAACAAAGCATATCAAAGTTGAATGAAGTGAAGTGAAAGCAAAGCTATCTATAAGTGCATAGATATCTGTATTTTAGAAAGAGCAAGAATGTCAAATCAGAAGCCTAACTTTATACTTTAAGGATCTGGGAAAAAAGATGAAGAAACCTAAATGCAAAGGAAGCAGAAAGAAGGGGTGATCATAATTAATATATATAAAATCAATAAAAATTGGTTCTTTGACATCACCACTAAAACTAAGAAGCCTTAAGCTTAATAGAATATGAGAAAAGAAAGGAAGACAACAAATTAAATGAGCTGGTTTACTTCAACAGGTGCCTAGACATGGAAAAACTAGCCACAATGTCTCAAAAAGAAGTAAAGCATCCAAATAGACTTAGAACAATTAAAGAAAGCTGGCTTCGCTTTCCACACAATATTTAAAAAATAATAATAATAGCACCAAGCTTTTAAAATAGATATTTGGAATTAAATAGACTAGGAATAAAATGGGAACATTTCCCATATTAATCTGCGAGGCCAGTGTTATGCTGCTGCCCAAAATAAAGAAAGACATAACAGAACAAAACTCCCCCATAAAGCACCCACAAACTAAATCCAACAAATCTTAATCCATGAGTTAGTAGAGTTTACTTAAGGAATGCAAGATTGTTAAATCAAGTCATACAATAGGACATATTAAGAGAATAAATGACAAAATCCAGAAGAGCATCTCAAGTAGTACAGACACAGTATTTGGCAAAAAGTCAGAGTGTTCCATAAAAAGCACTCAACAAACTCACTACAGTACAGAGCTGATACCAGTGACTAAATTAAGGCCAAATAGAGGCTTGAAATATTAAAGACTAATCCTCTCACTGAAAAACGATTTAACATGCAGCAGTCCCTCTAATATTTAGGGTCTTAGTTATGGATTTTACTCTAATCGCAGGAGGGGGCTGTTGGAGAAAACATTAAAGGAATTAGAAGGTTGCAATTTCATTCCTTTTTATAACATAAGTTTCAGGTGCTACAAGACACTCCATGTGACCTGAGGCTGAGGAGAGAGCGTTTCTGCTGTAGATATAAGGTTTGGAGTAAAGCTTTAGGCATCCTGCCTAAACCAGCAGTTATCGGAGCTGAAAGATGATATTTCAAAACACCTACATATGTGAGAGCCAGTGTACAAGGGAACGGTCATGGCAGTCGTTGGGTTTTTACTGAGCAGCTGTAGCAACAACAGCCATTGTACTGAATGTCTATGGGGCAGCTGAAGTCGAGACCCCTTATTTAGTAACCATGTGCGACTTTCAAATATAGATTTTTAAAGGGAAAATCTGAAGTTCAAAGATGAGGTCAGAGTTGAGATTCTAAAGAACTGTCATCACTATACATAGTATGTAAAAAGCGTGTGACAAAGAGGACTGGTTTGGAAAATGATATAAACAGAGAAAGGATGGCAGGCCAGGAGGGGGGCCTAGAGTACGCATACTTCTAGCATATGGGTAGAAGAGGAATCCACAGTGTAGGGGAGGAAGCAGAAGAGAATTTAGGGTGATTACTTTTCTTCATTCATCCATTATTTTTCATTTCTAAAACAATTTTCTCTTCAGAGTTTCATATGTTTGATATAAGATCGGTATCGACGTGAGCATAAGGAGGTGAGACCTGACAAACAAAACTTGGCTTTGGAAATTAAACTGTGCTCAAGCGTCCTTGTCCAAAATCTGAACCAAAACCCTGGAAATCAAAACAATTCCTAGAGTCTATAACTGCCCTGGTCCTAAATTCTTCCTGAGTTGTTAAGTGGAAAATTAAATGGTTTGTTGTTGTTGTTGTTGTTGTTGTTGTTGTTGTTGTTGTTGCTGCTGCTGGAAACTCCTGCTCAGAGGTTCCAGATCAGCACTCAAACGCTATCAGAAGTGGTCCATTTTTTCCCAATTATGAAATGAATTATGGGGAGCCAGAGAACCATGCTCAATCATTAAATAAAACTGTTTTGATTGGTACATTGTTGCTTTGCCAGAAAACACAGGTGTTTTGCTTTTAAGGATTTTTTTTTTTTGAGAAGTTGCCTTAAAGAAAGATTTCACTGTGCCTCAATGTGAGCAGCATAGAAGAACAAGCAAGAAGGTGAGACTTGTGGAGAATTTGTGTGACAGGGCAGAGACTGTGTGTTCACATACTAAATAAAGAGTTGCTTTATGTGCAAAGAACTGAAACATGGAGGTCACACAGTGCAGATGGTGACATATCACCAGTCAGTGAAACACTTCATCTACACATGAAGACTTGAGAGTCAAATAGAAGACTCTTTATAACATGAAAAGTTATTATCAACAAACACAAACGCTCATGGACAGAGATTTTGCAAAGAACTTGGGGGTGGGTCATTCTCTTTATAATGATTGCCAAGAACTTCAAACGTATGCTCAAAAAATGATTTAAACATGTCAGCAACCAACAAGCTCTGAGGGCATTTCATTTGAAAGTGGTTTCTTGAAAAGGCAATGAGTAGAAGACTTCTTAGTTGATACAACTGTCACACGATTTTTAGTCACTTCGTCTTTTCAATAACAACTGTACATTCATCATTTTTCCAGTTTACCATTTCTCACTCAAATATCTCTAACTGGTTCTGAGGGAAACAGCTGCTTTCAGCTGACTCATCTGAGGAATTTGATTATCTCATCCAAATTGTGACATCTTGAATCATCCTTAATGGCAGGCTTATTCAATGAAGCAGTTTTCTGATTTAAAATAACTTTTTCCCCTCTGTGTGTGAAAAATAGCATAAATCACAATTGTATATAATCCTCAGAACTCAAAATATAATGCAGCAGACAATTTCTCATCAGAGAAATGCTTTGAAAGAACAATAACCCATTGACTGGGTACCCTAAGAAACTTTTCTTGGACATTTATGTTAGGAAGACTGGGGAGAAAATTTCATGGGTAAAGGGCCACCCTAGCATAACTGAGACCCTCAGTGCAATCCCTGGTACTGCAAAAAGAAAAGAAAAAAAAGAGAAAGATACATTAGGGCTTCATAGCTGAAAACATTATTTTAAAATAGTCTAACTTTGATTGCTAACACCTGGGTCACAAGCGTTACATTTATGAGTTCCTAAAAGCTTTTATTGAAGGCTACACACAGCAGTCTACTTCATTAGCAAGCTCTCCCCCACGCCAAAATAAATTTTGGCTCCCTCATTTTCTGGATGCTGATGTACAGCAGGATGACTTCTTAGATTCTCAACAATGCCTAAAAATGCATTCTAATCAATGGCATGATATACTTGTAGCCACTATTTGTTCACACGTGTGGAATCCACCTGGGTACAAAAAAACTCTAGCTCATGAAACAACTCCTGCCCTTATAAAATTAAATACTTCTATAAGAGTCTGGTAGACTGAGCTATGAATTAGCTTTAGTCTAACTACATGTTACGAGTTATTTATATAGAATGAAAGAACTCAAATCAGTGACCAGATGTTATGTTATACTGAAAGAAAAAAGTAACATAGAATATTTCTGTATAGAGCGAAATATGTTTGTGAACACATGGTTGTTGTACATTATCTTGTTCTTTCTCATTTGAATATGGCTACCTATATCATCAAATATAATTGAAGAATGTGTTGTTAAAAGTTCACTTAAACCAACAGTTTAATTAAAAATTATGTAGTTGTATATGTATGTATGTGTGTGTGTGTGTGTGTGTGTGTATATATATATATACACACACACATATGTATTCTATATAATAATTTTATTTTGAAATAAGGCCTCATTATATAGTCCTGTTGGCCTGGACCACTCTACGTAGATGAAGATTCCCTTGAATTCAGACAGCCACCTACTTCTGACTCCTGAGTGCTGGGACTAAAGGCGTGTGCCACCATGCCAGATCTAATTATAGGATAGATACATAATATGAATATACAGATAAATGTGACACTTCTCAAAGGCTTTCAAAGCTCGTGTGAGTTCAGGGAAACTTCTTTAGCCTCAAATGCTTTGCGTCCCACCATCGCAGCAGTCTAGAAACTTCTTTAGCCTCAAATGCTTTGATTCCCACCATCACAGCAGTCTAGAAACTTCTTTAGCCTCAAATGCTTTGCGTCCCACCATCGCAGCAGTCTAGAAACTTCTTTAGCCTCAAATGCTTTGCGTCCCACCATCGCAGCAGTCTAGAAATTTGTCTACACATAACAAAATGTTCATAAGGCAGAAATTTCCTGAAAATCTCACCTGGGTACATGCACGTTTGTTTCCAAAGAGAGTACTTTTCTATTCCATAGTCTATACACCATCCCTGGCCATAGTTAAGCAACAGGAACTGGAGTTCCATTTCTTCTGCGCAATGACAACAGTCTGTGCTCTGATGCTCCTGCTGAAGGGGCAGATGTCCAGAAGGCTGGGGAGCTCTGCTGTCCTTCTCCAGATGCTAAAGAAATCTGAAGGAAGGAAATGTGAAGTGATTTGCACACTGACAAAGCCAAAGATTAGATTCATGATAGACAGCTCTTCTTAATCCTCATTCTCAACCTTTTATCAGTCACAGGAATTGCAGATATTAATTTACTAAGCACTATCCCCCTTTGAACTTAAAATACCAAAGAAGCATTACACATTTGCTTAAATGCTTTGTAAACAAACAAACAAAAAACAAAAAAGCAATAGGCTGGGGTGTGGTTCAGTTGGTAGCACGCATGCCTAACACGCATGAAGCCTTGGGTTCTAGAGTATTTGAAGGAACATATTTTTTTAAAGATTTATTTATTATTTATACAGTATTCTGCCTCCATATGCATTGGATCTCATTACAGATGGGTTGTGAGCCACCATATAGTTGCTGGAAACTGAACTCCGGACCTCTGGAAGAGCAGACGGTGCTCTTAACCTATGAGCCATCTCTCCAGCCCCGAAGGAACATATTTTTAAGGGCTTACTTATAAGTCAATAATCATTTACAGGGGGGATTTAAAAGTTAAACGTGGGCCTGAAAAGATAATTAAGTTGATAAAGAGCTTGGTGGACAAGCATGAGGACCTGAGTTGAGCTCTCTAGTGTCCAATGGGCATAAACCAATATGGTAGCGTGGGTCTATACTGTCAGTGCAAGAGAGGCAGAGGCAGCTACTGGGAGGTACAAGACAGCTAGAGACCCACAGTGAGCTCCAGGTTTAGTTAGTGATCCTGTTTCAAACACAAACGTCAAGAGCTACTGAGGAAGATACCCAGTGATAACCATTGGCCTCCACACATGTGCAGGCACGCATGTGCACACACACACAGAATTAAAATATGATACGCCACCCAATGGTTTCCCAAAGAAGTTTACAATCTATTTCATTTTGAGTGTCTATGCTACTGGATTCGGCTATATAATTCAGTCTCAAAACTCTGGCAGAGCCGAATGGCCTTACCAATGTCTTCCATTACACACTTTCTTGCTGACTGTACTACCCTTCAGTTGACACCTGGTCATTGTCTGTCTTCACACAGGAATTAAGACATAACATAAGACTCAGGACAAATGTTTGTCACCATCTTGAGAACGTCCCTAAGGCGTAGCTTCAGGAGCACACTTGAGGAGCACACTTCTCACCTGAAATCCCACACTGACAAGCGAAGGACTTAGTCTCTAACTCCATTGGCCTACCTCTACATATTTCTTCTTCTTCTTCTTCTTCTTCTTCTTCTTCTTCTTCTTTCTTTCTTTCTTTCTTTTCTTTTCTTTTCTTTTTTTTTTTAAGAAAAAAAATGTACACAAGGCTCAGCATTGATCAGAGAGAATCCTGGGAAATATCTACACTTCACAGAAAATCTTTTTCTGATCAGAAAATCTTTGATGAACATCTCCTGACAGAGTTTGGCAAGGAGTTCCGGGAAAGTTACTATGCTTGCCTTTGGTCTTATTATGTCACGACACTGCCAGAAGGTAAGTGGTAACAGAACTCCTGAGGTCCCAGAAGAGCGGTTATAAGTAGGCATTTCTGGCCTATGTGTCACATGGTGGCAGGCTGAGACTGGTGGGACAGCTTCCCTCTCCAGTCATGTCCGTTACTCCACACTCAGACCCATGAAAATCACAGTGGGCCATGTTATTGTGTGCACAAACCACAGGGTTTTGTGCCTTAATTTTATTGATATATTCTCTAAAAATATTTTCATCATTGAATTCGCTTGAGTGGGCAAGAGGTTTTTTGTTTTTGTTTTTGTTTTGTTTTTAATGTTGGGTTTTCTTTGTCTGGTTTTGGAAGTAATGGTTGCTTAATTTTAGAGAAGCTCCAAAAGTCTCAGAAAGAAAATGAAAATCATGTGTCATTCTGCCAAACAGACACGGCCAATATTAACATTTTTGATTATTTCCTTTCAACCATGAAACAGAAAAGAGAAAGTTACCACAATTGGGATCACATTGTATTATGTATTTTTTCTGCCTTTTTCCATTTAACGTAATGGCATTCACTCAATATTTGTCTTCTGTGTTCTGTTACTATATCAAAATACTCAAGGCCAGGTAACCTGTAGAGAACAGAGGTTTGTTTAGCTCACAGTTCTGGAAGGGGGCAAAGTCTAAGAGCACAGGGCCAGCATCTGTTCAGCATCTGGCGAGAGCTTTCTTGCTGCATTATAATAGAGAAGAGAGTGCTTTGGTTACAAATTTCTAATGGAATCAACTTATGCTCGCAGTTCAAGTAGACTCCACACAGAGGCAAGAAAGGTATGCCATGAGAGCAGGTCACAACTATGGCTGCAGGGATTGGAGCAGAGGGAGAGGTGTGGGCAGGCAGAACCGGGGTGACTTTCTCTGTTTTCCTTTTATTCAATCTAGGACGTTAGCCCGTGAAATGGAGCCACCCGTATTCAGGGTACTTAGGAAAGCCCTAGCCAAAGTGAGATCCCAGTGAGAGAAACCACCACCATGTCCAGCACCTGGAGCCTGCGAGGACCTCCTCTATGGCCTTGCCTCTCCAGTTCTGCTGCCTTCTCTCTGGGCTTGCAGCTTTCCTTGTTGGACATGCTACAGTCCTGGCATCTCAAACACCCCAAGGTCTCTACTCAAAAGTAGGCTTTATGCTCACAGCTTCATGAGGTGGCCTCCTACAGCTTTCTTGCAACGAATTCAGTCCTGGCACACATGGTCTGACCTCAGCAGCTTTCTCAAATCGTGGTGTAAAAAAATCTCTGCGTGTCTTCAGCTTGCATTTTGCACTTGTGCAAAAATGAATGCAGCATAGACGCTTCTTCTAGCAAAAATGAGCACTGCGTGAATACTGCTGCTAAGCTCTGTAGCCAGCTCAAGATGGAGGCTGGCTGCTTCTACCACTGCAGTTCAACTCTCCAGTGATCTTCTGGACTTTCAGCACCAAAACGGCAGTTTTGAAACATCCAGCACCATAGACTGAGCAATTTCCAGGTTCTTTCCAACATGCAAATGGCCACCGCTGAATTACCTGACCCCTGTTGTGTAAGGCAGTCTAACATATTATCTTTTTTTCCTCCAAGACAGAGTTTCTCTGTGTAGCCTTGGCTGTCCTGGACTCCCTTTGTAGACCGGGCCGGCCTTGAACTCACTGAGAGAAAACAAACATGCCAGCTGAAGTCTCTCTTTCTCTTCTTGTAAGATTGTTAATACTGCAATGGTAGCCCCACCCTCCTGATCTTATATAATCCTAATTACTTCCCAAAGGCCCTGTATCCAAATATTATCAACATGTAAATATAGGCATTTATTTTTCCAACAGATGAACTTTCTGGGAAAGACACATTCAAATCACAATATCCACCAGATATTTATTTTTGGTTTTTTGTTTTGGTTTTTTTGCTTTGCATCCCAGTTCTAGCCCCTCATTCCTCTCGTCCTGGTCCCTTCCTCACTCTCTTCTCCCCCATGCTCCCTCCCCTACTCCTTAGAAAAGGGGAGCCCCCACACCAATCCACTCCAGCACATCAAGTCACACCAGGACTGAGCGCATCCTCTTCTAAGGCCAAGCAAGGCAGCCCCACCAGAGGGAAGTGATCGAAGAGTAGGTAACAGATTCCATATCAGAGACAGTCCCTGCTCCTCTCACTAGGGGACCCACATGAAGTCTGAGCTGCCCATCAGCTCCATCTGTGTAGGGCGTCTAGTTCAATCCATGCATGCATGGTCCTTGATTGGTATTTCAGTCTCCACAAGCCCCACTGGGCCCTGGTGAGTTGATTCTGTTGGTCTTCTTGTGGAGCTCCTGTCCCCTCTGGGTCCTTTTATACTTGCTGCTACTTTTCCAAAAGGCTCCCAGAGTTCTACCTAATGATTGGCTGTGAGGCTTAACATCTGTTTTGATCCATTGCTGGGTGGAGCCTCTTGGAGGATAGGATAGGCTCCTGTCTGTAAGCATAGCGGAGTATCACTAATAGTGTCAGGGGCTGGCTCTCTCCCATGGCCACCTGATATTTATTAATGAACTATATTACAAATGAGAATCATATAACCCTTGAATAGTATGAGCATTTCTGATGACACAAGAACTCTCCAAATATTATTTTTAAAGATACATCTTTTAGTCTATGATTGTAGCTATAAAGCCATCCTTACTAATATATGTATCACCTCCAAGAGGTGTGTGTGCTTTGGTGATTGAATGTGGGGCCTTGTGTCTTTTTGTATCATCTGCCTCTCACCTTTGTCTACCCAATTTATCTCTAGGAAACCCATGAGCTGCTTCCTGTCACCATAGATTTGTCCATGAGTTAGTTTTCTGGTTGCCATGGGGGAAAAAATACTTGACAAGGAACGATTTAAGGAAGGGTTCGTTTGGGATCACAGCTAAAAGAGATACAATACATTCTGACGGAGAAAGACTAGCAGCAGGAGCCAAGGGCCACTGGTCACACTGCAGCTTTGAGTACTATATGTTTTTTTTTTTTTTTTATCTATAGCATGCACACACACTCTCACATGAATGCACATATGCATGTCTAATCTGCCAGACTTTTCCAAAGTGGCTAAGCCATTTTCATTCCCACAAGCCATATAGGGAGAGTCTAATTCAATTAGCTTAAGGTATGTTTCAGACTTTTTCATCTTAGACTTCTCAATCTCCATGAATGCTCAAGGCATTCTCTGAAATTTCATGTGGGATCTATCCACCTACTGGCTCCACAACGCATGCTTCCGATCCCATAAAATTAAACACATCGATGTCTTCCATTTTCGACTGTCCATTCTTGCATCCTTCCCTCCCCCAGCCCCCCACAAACTTGCTCTCCCTCTCACATAACTTAAAGTGAAGACTGAACTGCCCCCACTGGGTATCTCTATTTCCCTTATTCGTACTTTCAAATGGTGCTGAGGTTTGACTCTAGAAATGTCAACTGACTCCGCACCAGTCTTACTGTCCTCACTCACCGCTCAGGGTTTCCCCATCACCACAGGTGCTGACAGACCTACGTGCTTGGCCTCTATTCCAATCTCCTCTGTGAGGCTTCTTGTAACATTGCCTCAGAATTAAATGAGTAAGAGGGTAAGGTATGGGGACTCCATTTGGCTAGAATGGTTCTGGTTGGGGAGGCTCGGTTCTGACTCTGCTTACAAGTCTCCAAAAATACCTGAAGGACAGACGTACAGGAGGCTGCTGTTTTTCCTGTGAATCTGAAAGCATCTTAAGCCTGTACTAAATCTCTCTGCATTTTAAATTGGTAACATGCTTTCTGATCTTTACCCCTTCCTCATCTTACAGAGAGTTGACCGGCCCCTTGCGCTGTTCCTCCAAGTCTGGCTGCTTCGGTTGCTCTCCCCTCTGCCCACAGTGGGAGTTCTTGAAATACGTGTCCTTCCCATTCGTGCACATGACTGTAGTGGAGCCAGAAATTTAACTCACAGCGAGGGGGCGCTCAGGACACCACAATATTATGGAAAGGTGTCAATCCCTGAATTTGAAAAGTTCAGCATTCCTTCAGTAACATATCCCCCAAAATTTCTCTTTCCCTCATCAATTTTTTTTTTCTAATGACAACATATCATGGATCTCACATCATCAAGTCTTTACACTCTAAAAACTGTGGCTGGGTTCTAATGGCTAACACACTATTATCTCCTCTTGTTAAAAATGTTACATTTTAGGATTCTATTTTTTAAAAAAAAGCTAGGCAAGCATTGTAGTGCATGCCTTTAATCCCAGCACTCAGGAGGAAGAGGCAGGAGGATCTTTATGAGTTCAAGGCCAGCCTGGTCTACAAAGCAAGTTCCAGGACAGCTAATGTTATACAAAGAAACCCTCTCTTGAAAAAATAAAATAAAATAAAAAGATAAAAAATATCTGAGAAATGTACCACTGTTTTTTTTCCCTCAGGAATCCACTTTCTGTCGAACCTGTATAGAGGAAAAAATATGACGAGAATTTTTTGATCCTTTTGTATGATTCTTTGTGTATGAGCTTGAAAGTTTTCTTCCTATGGAAAACTAGAGCTCTCAAGCTCCTGCCATGCCATTTGTTGTATGTGAAGCAATCGTTTCTCCCATTGGAAAATATAACATTAGTGGCCAAAAGGATATTAGCAGCTACTCTCCATCCCTTTAGATGAGGATGTGGGACTCAGAAGGACAAATGGCATTCTTATAATGAGCTAACACAAAGCAGCTAAAGCTATGGTTGGCAACTCCAACAAGATAGTAATCGGAATGTGGTGTGTCTCAAGAAAAAAATTAAAAGGTTTCGAATACAACACAACTAAAAAAATTAATTCAAAATCAAATGTACAGTTTCTTCAAGATATTCCTGGCAGTGCTTAACTTTGTTGTTTCATCACTTTAACTGCAGCTTTGGTTCAGCAGCCTCATCATGCACATTTTGTACCGCACATGTTACACCACCCAAGCCAATAGGCGTGGCCTGAGCACCTTGGCTCGGATGTGGGACTATTGCATGTTATGAGTTTCTCCTACGCACACAAGCCTTTATACTCTTATAAAAAAATTATTTAATTACAGAAAATAAAGATCTTTAATGTTTCTACCATCATTTCTCAGCATATAGGTATCAAATGAGTATTTTTTTTTTACTATATTGGCTTAGAATGTTTGTTGTTTTGGTTTTTTTTTTTTTTTTTTTTTTAATGCTATTTGAGTTGCTTACTTGATCATAAAAAAATGTTAAGTTAATTTTGGTTTTGGACTAGGAGATAATTTCCAGCAATTTGTGACATGGCCACTTCTTCCATATTCTAGGACCTATTTACACACAGCAACATTCTTAGCTCTGATGTCATAAAAGAAAAACCTCAATCATATCTGAAACATGTTGAAAATGCTCTAGGCCCTGAAATACAAAATATTCAGCCACAGTTTAACTCTTTATCTGAAAACAAATGAATGTATTAATCTGATTAGCACACAATTTTAATTTTACTAGATGGTAGTCAAAGCATATATATACCGAAGAATTGCTTTTAAATACATTTCTGACCTATTATTGTAAGGTTTAATTTGTATACCTGTTTTGAACACTTGTATACCTGGTGCTGAATAAGAACTTCTCAGATGAAAAGGTGTCATTACACACCTCAGCCCAGCATTATGGCTGAATCACATTCTCTGACACCATGAAAGTATCCCTGTCACTAATCTGCATGGTCCACCCCAACACTGGTTAGTGTCTGCAACACCCAGCTTTTTGTTTGTTTGTTTATTATGTATTTATTTATTTTTTCCAAGTGCACATGAACTTTATTTGTTTATAATAAACTACATACAGGAAGAAGAGTTATGAAACAATCAGGAAAGCCATATGTAAAAGTTACATTCAAAATCTTTAGCTCATTTGTATTGGGCAACCTTGAAGAAAATACTGTCTCTGCTATCTCGGTGAGTCTAAAGTTTTGTACCTAAATCATTGTTTGTCATATCTTGTACTTGTTAACTTAAAAGGCATCTTTCTAGACATTAAAACATTTTCTTAAATCCTAAACAACTAACTGTAAAACTATAACTATCTAGTCTTCAACCCCATCAGAGACTTGAGAAGTGATAAAATTATTCCTTAAGTAGGAAGTGCAGACAAGCAGCTTCTAAAACTAAGAGGTGACGGAGACAGTTTACTGCCTGGTCAGTCACCCAATATCTCTCTATAATGTTGGCGCATCATCTTCAGTTTTCTGGCCCAGTATATCTGACAGACACAATTTTAAAGCAGGAAATATGAGGGACCTGCTTACCCTGTCATGGCAGAGCTTGGCAGTCAACTCAGCCTACATCCAAGTCTTGTCCATTTTTATAACATATTGTCTGTAGAGCAAGCTGGGGCATTTTTGCCTAGAGGCCAGCTTACAATTAATGAATCTATCTCCAAAAGGAGATTTCATGATGCTCAACATCTTTGTTGAGGCAGGCTGGGGGTGTTGCCAGGAGCTGACATGTCTCAAGTCAAAATGTCTTTAAGTTACTTTTTAAAAATTCTTAAATGCCATATTCTGTATATCTCTGAAATTTTTGAGGACCAGCTATCTATTTGCATTTACATAGTGTATAATCAAGTCTATTTATCTATCTATCTATTATAAATCTGAATGGGCTAGCATTGCTTGTTTCTAGATATTTACTAGCAGCGGGAGATATGGAGACTGAAGTGATCACCTCCTAGGCAGGCAGGACTTCCAGTGAAGGTAGGGGGACACCAATCGACCTACAAAACCTTCAACCCAAAATGTTCAGGGATAAAGATGGAACTGAGATTGAGGGAATGGCCAACCAATGACTGGCCTGGCCAGAGACACACCCCTCAGATGAGACCCAACCCCTGACACTATAATGATGCTCTGTTATGCTTGCTGACAGGAGCCTAGCATAACTGCCCTCTGAGTAGCTCCACCCAGCAACAGATCCAAACAGATGCTGAAACCCACAGCCAAACATTAGGTGGAGCTTGAGGAGTCTTTTTGGAAGAGTTGGGGGAAAGACAGAAGGACCCGGAGTGGACAAGAACTCCACTCTGGAAGACCAACAGAGTCAACTAACCATGGTCCAAGGGAGCTTACAGAGACCGAAGCACCAACCAACAAGCATGTATGGATTGGATCTAAGACCTACACATATGTGACTGATGGGCAGCTTGGTCTTCATGTGCGTCCCCTAACAAATGGAGTGGGGACTGAAGCTGATATGGACTCTATTGCCTGCTTTTGATCACTTTCCCCTGGGTGGGCTGCCTCGTCTGGCCTCAGTGGAGAAGGATTCACTTGGTCCTGATGTGACTTGACGTGCTGGGGTGGGTTGGTATGAGGAGGGAGAGACAGGGGACTGAGGGGAAGGGGAGGGGGGAAAAGGGAAGGTGGGGGAGCAGGACAAGGAGAAGAGGAGGGAGGGAGGAGCTGGAATCAAGATGTAAATTGAAATAATAAAAGCATCAATATAATAAAAAAGGGAAAGAGGGGACTATAGGAACATCATATAGAAAATTATAGAAATAATAAAAGAATAGATTATCAAATAGGTTCTTCAACTATAAAACTATTGCCATTCTCAAATATTTTTTAATTCATTGGTATAGAATTCTATATATTGATACAGAAATAAGGTTTTTTGATACATGGGAATGGAATTTGATCTATTAATTCAAATTTAAGGTTATTTTTGATACACATAGGTAGGTATGTTTCTAGTATGGTATGAGGCATTGGACCTAAACAACTCATTTACAAATGTAAGGTTTACTTCCAGTACTGTCAAAAGCTACTATTACAAACTGTTTAGAATAATTAACCTATACAAGTAAATGGCTAATCAGTCAGACACATAGTCATGTCAGATACTAGTCTAACTTATCATAGAAAGATACATCCTAGGCAATGTTTTCGTTTTTAATGTTTTCGTTTTGAAAAATAAGAAATGAAGTGTGTAATACTACACAAGCAAGTGCACAGAGGCACATAGCCTAACCTGGAAGCCAGATTAATCGTTTGAATAATCACAACCCTCAGTTGAAAGGAACAAGCCTTAGATAATTAATACACACAGGAGAGATTCAGTTCTGTCTTTTCTGCTGAGGATGAAAAAACACACACTGTCTGGCCTCTGTTTTCATTCTAAGCCAACCCTCACATACACTAAGGCATAAAAGTCCAGCATTTCTATTTCAGATGCTATTTGGAAGCTTTCCACAAGATTTTCCAAATATGTGCTTCTTAACTGAGTTAGCATAGCCATCCCTAGGTGAGGTTTCTTCTTTTACCAAGTGTAAAAATAAAAGCATTTCAGCCAGACCTGACTTCCTGACTTTGCACAGTGTGTGTGTGTGTGTGTGTGTGTGTGTGTGTGTGTGTGTGTGTATTTTCTTTTGAAAATTCCTAACTCCCTAACCATAAAGACAGAATCCATAATAAATTTATGAGTGTCCACAAACAAGAAACAGAGAAAGCAGGAGGAGGGTCCTTGGTGTGGCACTGTCCCAGATGTTCTAGTGCAATCTCTGTATCAGCAGTTCCTCAAGGGATCACTCCTTTATCCCATCCCAGGGCAGATTGTCAGGTCATCATCGGATTGCAAGTCAGTTGGCTGGTTTTACACATCTAACTACTGTTGTTGGACTGAGTGTCCATGGAGACTGAAATATTGGTTGGCTGCCTAGAGAAGTAGAAATAAAACCAAATCATTTGGTGTCTATGTGGTTTCCATGAAGCTAGGGAAAAAAATTGGCAAATGATAAAAATATGGATGGTTAAAGCTACGAGCTCCTTTGGTTAATTCTTGATCTTATCAAAAAATAAAGCATGCTTTGAAGATACGAAAATATTCTATCTAAGGAGTATTGGATTCTGAAGCTATTTGGCTCTTGGTTAGATTGGAAACCATTCTTTTAAAAGAGCAACCAATGTATGCAACAGAATCTAGCAGGCTAAAGACTTTGGATGCATTACATATGGAAAATGTTTCTCATCCACAAAGTCAACAGAGTTCCAAGTATGAAAGAAAAAGCTAGTATTTAATAAGGCGGAGGAGGCTGGAACACCTAGTCATTAATCCTATGGAAATATTTGTCATGCATATGTGGTTCGGGGAATTGGATAAAAATAGGTCCTTCCTAAGAATCTGTTCATCTGCACATGGATCTTTATCTATCTGAGAAAGGAAATACTATGTCACAGTATACAGGGGACTTGTACAAAGAGCCCCCTGATGAACAGAGGGGTAGACGTGAGAGTTTGGCATATGTCAACGTGACTTCACAGCATCTGTTGGCCTACCGCCAGATCGAAAACAGCTCCTGGCAGATCTCCTTTCACAGTTAATACACAAAATTATCCAGACCAAGAAAGGTGTCACACATGAGTTACGACCAAGAAAGGCTTGGTCTGACTTCAGCTTTTCAGCATGTAGGGTAACGAATGCTATTTGTTTTAGGATGCTGAGGACAAATGCCTATAAAAGTTCAACTTCAGAGAGGAAAAACTGAAATTGGTTGTATGCATGAGTCAGAAATGAAAATGCCCACAGGGGCCAAGTGGGTAATGAAAAGGAACGTATGGCCCTGAGTGAAACAAGAGCCTAGTGTGATGCCGAATGCCACTGGAACTCAGGCCAGAGAAGGAAAAAGCAGAGAGCTGCCTGTAGCTGCACAGGCATTTCTTGAAAAGCAGTGTTCACTGCTCTAGTCTACCCATAGGATAGTATGTGCCCCAATAGTTCAAGGAGGCTGGATTACACTTGTCTACAACTTAGTATAGTCTCCTACAATAAGCTACTCATTCAAGGAAAAGAACAGTAAAACTTATGCAAACACAATTCACTATAAGAAACACAAAGTATATGTATGTGCGGGTGTGTGTGTGTGAGTATGAATACACACATGCACATGTGCACATATACACAGACCAGAGAAAAGGAAAGCTGCAATACATGATGTAAATAGTGGAGGAGCAGGGAGAGTATTGCTTCTTTTGTTCTGTGCTTGTGTGTGAGTACGTGTACATGTAGGCACAAACATTCAAGTGGAGGCCAGAGGTAATAATTCCTCAGGAGTCACCTATCTTGCTCTTTTTGAGATAGGGTCTCACGCTAGGACCTCAGACACGCCAGTTAAGCTAGACTGGCTGGCCAGTGCGTCTCACAGATCAGTTAGAACTGATATCACAAGCATATACCACTACACCTGGCATTTCGTACAGGTCCTAGAGGACTGAACTAAGACCCTGCTGTTTGTGTGATAAGCGCTGTACTGACTAGGCCACCTAACCAGCTCCTGTTTTCCTTTTTTCTTCATCCTCCTAGAACACCTCTGTTAAGGCTCTTCTTGGTTGTCAACTTCACTGCATCTGGAAAATTACTAAGACCCCAGCAGTTGGGCACACCCGAAGTGGACTTTTCTGGATTGAATCATTTGAAGCAGGAAGACTCACCATGAACCTGGCTCATTTGACCTAGGTCAGAAGACCCACCAAGACTCTGGGCCATACCTTCTGGTGGCAATCTATATAAAAGAACAAGAAAGAAGAAAGCCTTTGCTTTTTGCCTGCTTGCCTTCACACTCACTGGCAAGTACACCTACCCTGCTGCTGTGGCAGGCATTCCTTCGCTGGTATTAGAGCCTTCAGGATGCCAATGTGTACAGAAGACCAAGAAATGGAAGCCATAATCCTGCTACACAAATGGCCCACCACCAGCATAGTGATTGATGCCAAGGCTTTGGGGGTGTGCAGTACCTCCTCAGGGTGGCAGCAGCTCTTTCTACTAGGAAGCAATCTAACAAACTCATCTCACTAACAGGCCAATGTCAAGATGAGGGGCAGCTCCTACTCAGGTATCACAAGCTGTGGCCAGAGCTCGGGCAGCTGAAACATTTGACTGAATTTATTAAAAGTTACAACAGGGAAATGTAAGTTCCTGGCCCATACAAAAGCACTGCAAATCCAAGTGCATGTGTGTGTGTAGGGTATGTGTGTGTGTGTGTGTGTGTGAGAGAGAGAGAGAGAGAGAGAGAGAGAGAGAGAGAGAGAGAGAGAGAGAGAGAGAGAGAGAGAGAGAGAGACATGGTATTTTGTTGGTGTCGGGTTTTTTTGTTGGTGTCGGGTTTTTTTGTTGGTGTTGTTTTGGTTTTTCAAGACAGAGTTTCTCTGTGTAATAGCCCTGGCTGTCCTGGACCTCTCTTTGTAGACCAGGCTGGCTTCGAACCCACAGAGATCCACCTGCCTCTGCCTCCCAAGTGCCGGGATTAAAGGAGTGGTGTTTTAAAGAATCAGTCTTGAATTTACTTAAACTGATAGCCATATAAAGAAGAAATATAAAGTATTAATAAACAAATTTTCTCATACTAACTGAAGAAATTAAACTCTTGATTCTCCCCCTACTATACTGATAAGATTAGGAAGGTAAGTCTCAGTGCTGACAAGGGTCTGAAGAAGCCAGCATTAGAATATACTTCATGTGAAACTGCAGACCGACAGGTACTCCTGGAACAACTGCAAATGTGTAGTGATTCCACTTGCACTTGCACTAAGAATTTCTTAGTTTAAATACTGAAGGATGCACATAGTTACTTATTTCTGAACAATAACCACACTGTTAGTGTCCATAACACACCAAACATGTTCCCCAGAGCAAAAGATAGCAATGACTGGATAAACTGTGCTTCATAGTACACATCAATTAAAAATTAAATGAAGCTTATTAAGACCATCACACTATGTATAAAACCTATAGTCTAGTCAATATTATACTAATGTCAAATTCCTGATGATATATATTCACAATCATGTCAGGCACTGACATTATGAAAAAGATAATTAAAGGATGCATGGGACTTCTTGCAATATTTTTTCCAAAATCTATAAAAATGTCAAGTGAAAGGGAACTAATTTGTTGAAACAAAGAGTTTGGTTTTTGGTTTTGTTGTTGTTGTTTTTGTTTTATTTTAAAAGTGGTATCAACTCAGAAAGCATAACAGAATTCTTTTAGAAAATACACATAAAATTCATATGATTATTATCCCAATGGTAAGTGGTAGGTAGTGTCTGGAGCTCTGGTTTATGAACAGCTTCTCATCTAAATGCAATAACTAATGAGGTAGATGCTACTGTTGCCATTTTACCAGTGCAGAATGGAAATAGGAAGGTTACGTACTTCCATATGCCCCTCCCCACTCTCTATCAAATTCATGGCCTCGTTTTTATTAATAATTACTGCATTCATACATGTGTTTACATATATATATATATATATATATATATATATATATATATATTCCTAAATAAAACCTGTTATATCTGTATAATGTTACTTGTATATATGTCTTAAGGACTAACCTTTACCAATTGCAGTGCTCTCCCCTTGTGGGGGTCGGTGGGGGGGTGTGGGGTGGGAGGAACCTCCTGTCCCACTCCCAGCTTTCCTCACTTGTCTGTAGTTCCTCGAGGGTGGTGCATTTTTTCCAATGGTACATAGCAACTAGAATATGAATAAAGCCCCCAGAGTCTAGAAGCTGTGTTTTTGGTTGTTTCAGAACCCAATGACCTTTTTATTTTTCTATTTAGAAAGTTACATCCCCAAAATTTGGTGATGTTCTTATGTTTCCTTACTAAACATCTCTATCATTTATGTAATTTAAACAAGAGGCATTCTTAAAGCCTTTGGCGTTTTGGTTAAAAACAGAGCCCATCTCAGTCTACTGGGTGAAATGACTGTTGAATAGCAAAGTTAGCCGCATTGATGGACGACTAATCTAAGCCATACCACAGTTGCACATCTACCCAGAAGATTCTATAGCCTAATACAGCGATGCTTATTCCTTCATGTTCTTCATTGCTCTATTCACACAGACAGAAGATAGCCTAGATATCCATCAATGGATGGCTGAATAATAAAAATGTGGTACATTTATGCAGTGGAATAATATTTGGCTGTTCAGAAAAATGAAATTATTTAATTTGAAGGTAAATTGATGGCACTGGAAACAATCATTCTTAGTAGAACCCAAACCCAGGACCATAAACATTGCATGCTTTCATTTGTGGATGTTAATTTTGAATCTTTAGGTATGTATACCTAAAGTGTCCGTAAGTGACCATAAGTGTCAGGGCGAGGGTAGAACACAGCGAAACAAAAGGGAAAAGGAAAACAGTGGAAGATCAAGGGTCAGATGGGATGGAGGTCGGGAGTGGAAGGCAGAAGGAAGGCAGGGGAGAATAACTAACACTGAGGACGCTTTGACAAAGTCATATGAAAACCTACTACTGCAGAATCTTCCTAACACACACTCTAACACACACACACACACACACATACTGTTTTTTAAATTATCTGTATTAACTGTAGGCCCGGCAAGTAAGCGATCAAGACACGGACACTTGTTATATTTTAAAATAGCCTTGGTTAACCTGGGGCAGGGCAGATATCTATCCTCTAAACTGCTTTCTATAGTAGGGCAGGGATTGAGATCTTTGTCTCAATCCCACGCCATCTGTTTTTAATAACTTTTACCAAATTACCTCCCATCCATAATCCCAAATACTTGCTCATGTTCTTCATCTGGGCCGGATTCTCCATCCACACCGCCAGCCATGTGCTTGTCCTCCAGCTAACCCACGCGGCCTTCCTCGCTTCACTTCAGGTCTCTCTCCTTCCTCCTCGTGGCGGTCTTTCTTCTTCCCAGAATTCCTCTCTCTTTTAGCCCCACCTATCTTCCCTGCCCTGCCCAGGTGGGATGGCTTCTTATTAAGCAAAAGGTGGGTCAGAGACAGCAAACAGTAATTAGCATCAAAATACATCAGACCATCCTCCCAACATAAGCCTATTGCTATTCTTTTAGTTACCCTCCAAGACTTGCCGGTAAGATGGTAAGACCCCATTGCTGAAGACACCATATAGACAGACACGGAGAAACAAGTTGGTACTCACCTAGAAGTTTCATCCGCACTGGCTAGCTTTCATGGTTTCAATAAATAAATAAATAAATAAATAAATCAAAAGAACCAGTCTTAGTTGTGAGTCCTGTGAGTTACAGTAATAGCCAGCGGTCATGATCGTGACTGACCGCTTTCTGTTTGATACTAAAGCCTGCTCCACAAGACGGAACCCAATACCCGGCACTATTACCGAGGCCACAAATGTGTGGCCAAGCATAGCACAGGCTACAAAGAAAAATCTCCTACTATCGTGCTAAATGTATATAGTAGAAAAATTATTCCTACTGACCTAACGTTATACAATAGACTAGTGTATCCACCAAGCTCATCAGAGCAGCTAGCTTCTTCTTGAAATAGATGCTAACTAAATCCACAGCTGACCAAGGTGCCCAGAATAGGAGACGCCTGAACACTCACCATTAAATGTGACATCTATATCACAGCCCCTCACCCCACAAGGCTCAGGAATTATTGTAAAAGGGGGGGCAGAAAGAGTCTAAGAGCCAAAGATTGTGAATAACTACCAGAACATGGTATTTTTTTTTTCCAGACAAAACAGGATAGTTGCAAATATAAGCCCACAGGGCTTACTACAGTTTTTGAAAAACCTGTGCAGTCTTAAGCTAGAAAAAAAAATCTGAGCATAAAGAGAGGAGGTGTTCACAAAATCTCACCGTTGCCTGAAGTGCTATTGATAGTAGCTCCTAAGAAATGGAGTTTGACTTATTTAAGGATATGGCCCCGGTAGGTCAATTATTGTGTTAGTCAGGGTTCCTATCATGATAAAACACCATGACCAAAAGCAACTTGCGAAGGGAAGGGTTTAGTTCGGGTTACACGTCTCAGTCACTGTCCATCTGGAAGAAACGTGAGGATAGGAACACACAGCAGAAAGCTGGAGGCAGAGCTGAAGCAGAGACAACGAGAGAACACTGCTTACTGGCTTCCTCCCCACGACATAGTTAGCCTTCTTTCTTACACCACGCAGGACCACCCACCCAGGTGTGACAACTGACTCCCTGTGGGCTGGGCCGTCCCACATCACTCAGTAAAACGCACCACCTGCCGGTCTATATTCTATTGGATGTGTGGGGGAGGGGGGTTCTCAATTGGGGTTCCTTCTTCGAAAATGACACTATCATGTGTCAAGTTAACATAAAACTATCAAGTACTACCCCTGGGCCAGTTAATGAGGGTTGTAGGGTTTTTTTTTCCCCCCTCCAACATGCTTTCAAACTAAGTCTTTATAGCTTGACTTTTTTTTTTTTTTTTTGGTTTTTTTGTTTTTGTTTTTGTTTTAAGATTTATTTATTTAAGTAACGGTGTTTTACTTGCATGTGTCCCTGCCCTCCAGAGGAGGGCACCAGATCTCAGATAGATGGTTGTGAGCTACCACATGGTTTCTGGGAATTGAACTCAGGACCTTTGGAACGTTCTTAACCTCTGAGCCATCTCTCCAGCCAGAGCTTGACATTTTTAAATGCCAGCATTTGCTACTAAGTTAGACACAAAGGTTATTGCTCTTTTTTTTTTTTAATCAGAAATCAATTTTTATTTCTGCTAAAAATAATGAATGGATGAAAGTAAACCAATTTAAGTTATGAGATAAAAGACTGATAAATCTTGGTGGGGTCCGGTTAGCAGAGAGAAATACAGGTTTCTAATGATGACCTACTCCTCAGCTGTCAGCTCAGTCTGGAACGGGAAGTGGAAATGCTATTGTCTGCCAGGAATCAGGATGGTGGCCATATATTAGCGCAGTGTTTTGTCGTTTCTCACAGCAGCAAACTGAGTGCTAATGTTATTCTTTCAGAGCTTCCAAATTCCTATGTTTACCTTAAAGGCAGCTTTATTTGTTTCGTTTTTTTCCCCTCATTTTCTAATGAGAAAAAAAAAATTGTCAAGTGCCTTTAGAGTAGGAAGACATATCCAAGGTCAAACACTGAAGAGGAAAACAAAGGTTCCTCTGGGACTGTCCTAGTGGCCCTCTGAGACAGTGTCCACAGCTGCTTCTTGGCACTGAGGATTGTTGCCTGCCAACCTGAACGGCCAACATCCTCTATAAGAACCACGAGTGGCTTTTAAGATGATAACATAAAGCCTGGCTGCTGTATTTTATGACATAATTTGGCCGGTATCTCTTTGTAGACTGCCACCGGCTGGCTTAGTTTAACAGTCATAAACGTTTGATTGTAGAGTCATTTGATTTAATGATTTATTTAGTCTTCAAATCACAAGAGGCTGTTTTCAAAACACTTTGTTGCCATGTTAAGCCTCTTTTAACCTATAGGGTTAATTATTGACGATGAAGCACAGTTGAGGGGGGAAAAAAACAATGAGCTTCTTTCTGAAGGGAAAACCACCTGGATTGAATATCAGCTTCACCAGAGGCTTGTAAGTGTCTAACGCTTTAAAATAACAAGAGTTCTGTATCATAACCTTCCTAAGATGTATTATATGCCTCCTTGCCATAATTGAACATGCTTTAGTGCCTTTTAATGAATTGCAAACACACTTTATAAGTGAGTATGGTTCTATAGTATAGCCAAGTAGATTACACAGAGACTTGTTGAGATCTGCTGGATCATTTGCCTTTAGAAAGCCATCAGCATTCCATGCGCATTCTCTCATAGGATTTTTATGATGTTATATATTTCCTTTTCACTTAACTGTGCCTACCACCGTTAATTTTTCCTTCTTTTAACTTGCTGTTAAATTTCTTTGGGTGCCAGAAGTCCGGGTCATTGATCTTACTAAAAGCATATGCGCAAACAACAGGGGGTGAGAGACCTTGGAGCGCTCAGCTCCTTGGAGTTCAGAAAATCCCACAGAAGAGGAAGCAAAAAGCGTGTGCAGCCAGAGGGCAGAGAAGACACCAAGAAAACAAGGCCTTCAAAACCAACATAAGCTAAGCCCGAGTGAACTCACAGAGACTGAGCAGCATGCACAGAGTCTGCATGGGCCTGCACCAGGTCATTCATGTATGTATGTATGTATGTATGTATGTATGTATGTATGTATGTATGTGTATGTATGTATATTCCAATTTAGTGTTTTCATGGGATTCCTGGGTGTATAAAGGAGTGGGACTCTGATTCTTGTGCCTTCTCTTGGGCTGTTTTGCACCCATTTGTTTTGTCCAAATTCCGATGTCTTAGTTGTTTTATTTTATTATGTTTTATTTTATCATATGGTATCATATGATTATCTCTTAGCCTCCTGTTTGGCTTCTAAGGAGGGACAGAAAGGGGGTGCCTCTGGATGAGAGGAGAGGTGAGGAGGAACTGGGAGATGTAGGAAAGGAAACCATAATCAGGATAGAGCAGATGAAGAAAAAAGTCTATCATCAATTATAAAAAAGAAAGAAAGAAAGAAAGAAACAAAGAAACAAAGAAACAAAGAAAGAAAAGGGTGTCTGTTTCTGCAACTTGTGTGTAGGTCTTTAGTATATGTGCGGTCTATGCCACAGCGTCTGCATATAGATTTGGAGGATGGGACTGTGTGACATGAATGTGGTAGAAGGAAAAGGACTAACAATAGTTTGAGAGGGCATAATGGGGGGTGGTTTGGAGGCAAACATGAACAACGTACAGCAATATATTAAGGATAAAAATGAAAACGATAGCTAGGCATGGTGACCCCTGTAATCCTAGCATGAGGAAGGTGGAGGGAGGAAGGGCAGAAGTGCATGGCCATCGTCTACTACATACTGACTTGGGGCCAGCCTGAGCTACATGAGACTTTGTCAGAGGGAGGGTTGGTGGGAAAGGGAAGAAGAGAATGAAAGTAATCATTTGGTATGCTAGTAAAAATATATTAACAAAACCAATCAATCCGTGTGTTGTTCCATAAGCCAGGTTGCCAGTGATATGACTTCTACTTAAGAAAAGCTCAGCTGTGGTTATATAGTGACAATCCTGATGCCCACATTGGCATGGCCTTGTCAAGTCTGTGCATTGAAATCCCTAGAGTAGAGCACCAACAGCACAAATCTAGGAAACTTTTCCAAGCCTAGGCATTGCCACACCCTTTAACCCGTAGACCTAAAAAATGAAACCAAATTCAGAGAAGGCATATACAACTTCAGCTGTGAACCTTACAGCTCTCCCCTTAACCCCTTATAAACAAAGGAAAGACACTAATAGAAGGTTTTCATTTCCCTTAATCTAAGAGATTAAAGGTAAAACAGAAATAGGAGAGCAAGACAGGGCCATACCATTACCCTCCTGAGCATCCTAATTCTTTGAAGTTCCGTACAGTTTCCATCCTTTATGAAAAATGAATGTTCATTTAAATCTCCAAAAGTGAATACAGTCTAGAATTAGGGCATGTGTCCATTCCATTCTTTCTGGGACAGTCTCAATTTGCACCTGCTGTCATGACATATAACAGTGTCTTCAGCACTTAAAAATGCCTGAAATCAAAGTACAATGTGGCTTTCATGTACACAGCACTTTCCAAATTAAATTGACTACCATCCCCATTTTTTTTTTTTTTTTACACAAAATGTACAGAAGTACTGCAAAACACAGCTTGGAAACCTCATCTTCATCCCAGTGTTACCAGACATCAGTGTCTCCCCAGCTCTCAAATCCCACCCCAAAGTGTCTACCCGATGATGAAGAGCTTCATTACCACTGTTGTCGTTTCTCCTTTAAAACAAGAAGTTCATTCTACCAGCACTGAGGATCTCAGGACCTGCTCCCCATCCTTCCCTTATGACATAATGCCTGCACTGTCGATTGTAAATAGTCCACGCCTGCACTCGCCCATTGAGCTAAAGTGCAGTAGCGTGTTGCCCTTTTATTTCCCACACAGTGCCAAGCTCAGCAAATCTCTACATGCCTACGCTGAGTTAGACTTGAAGCTGTCCTTTGAGTTTACAAAGGTAGATCCTCAAAGCAGGTCCCAGCAATCCCCCTCCCTGCCCTCTTACACTTTCTTGGAGACCTCACTCTGACATTTGTCCTTTATCTAACTCCCACCAGCACCTAAGCGTAGTCAAGATCCTTTTCATCTTAAATACCCCTTCCCCTCATCAACTGTAGGCAAAGGTTATTATGTAGTTTAAATTCTGATTTCTGTCGCAGTGTTGTGTAAACACTGCTCCCCAATTGTTCCCTAGTATGCCAATAAAACAACTTAGAGCTAATCGCTGAGCAGGGGAGAGAATAGGGCTGGATTTCCTGCCAGCCAGGGGAGGAGGAGTTAGGGATGGATCGAGAGGATTGAGCCATGGGTAGAGGAGGAAGTATGGGATGTTTGCTTGGAATAAGACTAAATAGCATAGAGGGTTAAGAATAGACTTAAACTGCTCAGATTGTGTTGTGAAGCCATGTATTATAAAAGTCTTCATTATTTGTGTGGTAGCCGAGTTAAAAAAAAATAAGCTAAGAGAAACAACCACTGTATTATAAAAATAATATGGTCAGCTATGTCCCCTCTAAGTCTCCATTTGGAGTCCACAGATGCCACACTACATAGTCATCTTCCTGTCACTTGCCACTCTACTCCAATGTGATCGCTGTCCCCACCCCTCCACCCTAATGTTCCTGAGGACCACTGACCCAACTGGTATTCCTCCTTTGGGTTTGGAAGGAATTTATATTCTTGATAAGTGCCCACGCTTCGTAAACTATAAAGTTGGCCCAGTGGGTCAAGCGCTCACCATGCAATTGGGACCAGAGGAACTTAGACTCCTGAAACCCCTATCAGACAGACACATTAGTACACTTGCGATCCTGGCACTCCAGAGGCAGCGACAGGTAATCCCTGTGAAGAGTTCTCCGCCTCACCTCCAGCCTTTCCAGCTACTCAGACACCCCTCCTCCCGTCAACACCAGTGCTTCTGTAAGGCTGTAAGGAAAGTCGGACTCCCCAGGAACTCTGGTTGAGTAGGCAGAGGGCATTACCTCATGTGAAGTCTCTCTTCAGGTGGCATGTGCCAAGAATGCTTCTTCTTTCTATAACCCACCCTACACTCCACAACATCTCTCTTTACAAAGAGGATGGCGTGTTCTAAACAAACAGGCTGGAAGAGGAGAGCCATTGCAAAAAGTGGAAAATGGCAGTCCGATGTGAAGGGTGCGGTATAGGAAGGGATGTGGCCCCTCCTTTCACCAGTACGCCAGTATCCTTCCTGCTGATGTCCTCGGGAAACAGTCCCTACCCTATGGGAGGTGGTAGTCTTCTCTCTCTGCCTGGGTCTTCTGTTACAGCTGAGAGTCAAACCAGCACAGGGCACTTCTCTGCCTTTTCAAAAGTAACTTGTTCTTTGTTAGCATTTGCTGGCAATACATTCGTTGCCTGATAAACAAACCCTTACAATTCCCAAAGCATAATTCGGGTGTGTGCTGTGGGTTTCCGAGACGGGAGGAAGAAGCCCCTGGAGTTTCAAACTTGTGAGCTTTTATGTGGCTTGGTAGCACTTGGCAGCTCCTTGTAAAATTCTCGCTCAAAGGATTAGATGTTCAAAATCCCACCTGGGCCGTTTTTACTGATGTGAATTCGGTAGGCTTGGGGGAGGATAAGTCAGCCATGAGGTTTTCAGTATGTCAAGTTATTAAGGTCTGAATGTGGGCTGTGGTAGTGGAAAGGGAAAGATTCCAAAACCATTACAGCCATGAGAAAGGGGACACTGGCATCTAAGGCAGTCATCACTTCATCTTTGCCTTGGCTTCCTTGGTTTGCCTGATGGCCCCGGAGAAAGTGTGCCATCAGAATATAGAACCAGAAAGTCTCCTTCTCACTCTGGGTTTTTCCTCCCTTCTTAAAAATCCTTCACAATGAGCTTTTCACTCCCGAAAAGATGCAAAGCAATCCCTTCAAACTGTGCTTAAATTGTGCTTCTCCAAAGACACTCCCTCATGCACGTGACGCTGGCCCCGATTTTGTAACTGTGTTTATGACTGATTTATGGAACTTCTACTTGGCAGGCCCTGCTGTTACTGTTAGCTAGTTACTATGGATCTTTCAACATGCCACTCTGGCATGTTGCATTAAAAATAACTTCCCAAGACTTTACAGAATGCATAGAGCAATGGGAGCACAGTGAGTTCCAGCGTCCAGGGTCTGCTCTGTGTTCACTTCTGCCACTTCAGTGAGGAGGAAGAAAATCAAAGGCCTTAGAAAACACCCAGATTCAGTATATGTTTTCAGAGTGTTCTCAGAGCAGAAGTTTCCAGAAAGCAAAAATATTAAAAAATAATAATAATAAAAGAAAAAGGAAAAAAAAAGAAAGAAACCTGAAAGAGTCGAATGACAAAACACAAATTACAAGTGTCTGTAGAGGCACAGATCCAGGCATGTTGGCTGGCTCTTAATTAGCCCCAGGAACTTAGAAAGAGGTACAATGATCACAGCTATGTGGCCTTCAAAACAGAGACGACAGCATCCATCTCAAGGGGTCATTCTGAGAATGAAAGATATAGAAGTCAAAGGTCTTGGTCCAGTATTCCACAGATAGATAGGTCATTGCTCATTCTCACATGGAGAAGTGCTCCACAGATAAGTCATTGCTCATTCTTTACTCTCCATTTACTTGTGCTTTGCTCTTATTAAAAACAGACCTCACTATGTAGCTCAGGCTGATCCCAAACTTGCTGTGTAGCCCAGGCTGGCCCCAGAGTGGAGTTCCTCCTGCTTGAGCTTTATGGGTGTTAAGACTGCAGGCATGTGCCACCATATCTGTTGCTGAGCATGTTTAACAGAACACTCACTTAACAAATATTTGCTGTCTGAGAGGAAAAAAATGCTGTTATGTATGAACACAGCCAATTCTCTCTCTCTCTTTTTTAAGATGGTTTGCCTACATTTAATTCTTCTTTGCTATTCTGTGCAGTGTAGTGACACATAGTACTGCTTACTGAAGTAAAGAGAACATCTGTTACGAGAGGCAAAAGTTAGTTTGTAAACTGGCAGCAAACGAACAAACAAACAAACAAAAAAATTGCAGGCTTCAAGCAAATAGAATCGAGTGCCAAGAAAGCACTGATGTTTCCTGAAAAGAAATGAATATATGGAGCTATAAATAAATATAGTAGCTGTGATACTGTAAAACTGTAAAACTGCCTGCTTCTGTGAATCTAGTTCCCACTAGACACTACAGAAAGAGGGGGCCTTTATCTCTGTCCCACGCCTGGCCTCAACCCACGAGCCAGCCTTGCCTACCACTCAGGAGACTTGCTCTTCAATAGCCAAATGTCACTGTCACCATAATCAAAGTAGTTTCCTTGTGCCACTTGGGCATCACTGGGCCTGGTTGCAGCACAAACACAAAATGTACCACGATGGGCACAACCAGGACAATGAGGACTTTGCCCAGGATTCCACATTCACGCGTGCACTAGCATGGAGAGAACAGTAGCCATGGGCTGACAGACCATTGGCTGATTCCTCTTCCTAGTGGGAAAGCCAAGAGCTATCCTGAGTCTTTAGCAAAGAAAATACAAAGGGCGTGTGTGACTGTGGCTCCCATTTGACCACCCATAGCCAGAGTGAAAATAAATGTGTGAGTGGGTGTGAGTATATCTGTGAGTGAGTGAGTGTGTGTGTGTGTGTGTGTGTGTGTGTGTGTGTGTGTAATACTCTCTCCTTTTATGACAGAGTGTCAGTGCCTTTCACCCACTCCATGCTCATACAAGAAATCCTAATTAAATTCAATGGGAACTAAAGAGAAACAGAGAGTTGGGGGTTTCAGAGATAATAATGGGGAGTGAAGTGATCAGAAATCAATATATATAAGTATGAAATTGTCAAAGAATAAAAAATTCTAAACAGATCATAAATACATTAGGTGGCAAATTCTGAAATTTAAAACCTAAGGCACCAATGATGACTTGATTCAACTAGGATGATTTTTAGTAAAAATTAATAGGAAGGCCAAAATCTGGATTTGAAAAACATCTGTACACAAGCACCAGCATATGGAAGAATAATTTGAAGCCATTTTTTGCTGAGGTTAAAAGACTAATGGTGAAAATGACACGTATTTCTTTTATTTACTAATTTCTCCTCCTCCTCCTCCTCCACCACCACTTCCTCTTCCTCCTCCTCCTCCACCACCAACACCAACACCTCCTCTTCCTCCTCTTCCTCCTCCTCCCATTGTTGTTGATGGTTTTTTGTTTTGTTTTGTTTGTTTTTCCAAGACAAGGTTTCTTTATGTAGCCCTGGCTGTCCTGGAACTCTCTTTATAGACCAGGCTGGCCTCAAACTCAGAGATCCATCTCCCTCTGCCTCCCAAGTGCTGGGATTAAAGGCATGTGCAATCCGTGCCCAGCCTATTTACTTATTACAGACAGAGATTCGTGTGTCCCAAAGCAGGCTTTTCACTTGTTTTGTCACAGCAAATGACCTTGCACTTAGGTTCCCCCTGCCTCTGCCTCCCAAGTGCTGGGATCACAGGCACATGCCATCTAACCCAGTGTGTGTCGTACTGGGGATGCAGCCCAGGATGTTCAACGCGTACTAGGCAAGCACTCTACCAACTGAGCTGTGTTCCCAACTCTGCAGACCGCTTTTGCACACACAGACACACACATACACACAGACGCACACACACACACACACACACAGAGACACACATACACACATACACACAGACGCGCACACACACACAGAGACACTCAGAGACACACATAGACACACACACACACAGACACGTGCATACAGAGACAGAGACACACACACATACACAGACACACACACAGAGACACATAAAGACACACGTACAGGTGGGAGGCGTCACACAGTCACACAGTTATACAGTCACACTCAATTTTCAGTTGAGGAAGCAAATATACTATTACTGGAATTCCTTGGGAAGAGGCTGAGAGGCCACAGATGAGAAGACTGTAGAGAGATTCAGATAATGAGACTGGATGCCTAACTCAATCACACTTGCCGGAAGCAAAGGTCTATATTACGATAGTCTCTTCATCATTTCCCAGATTCTAAACCCGCTTGATGTTTCCAGTTGGATCATTTTTCTAGATTTCGTAGAACATCAGCATTTGTGAACCTTAAGTTTGTTCTCAAATAATACAATTGTTTTAGACTTGATTCACTGACTTAACTCTACGTCAGCCACCCACTTACACCTATTTGTATCTTATATTTGCTTGGGCATATGTATTAAGTAGTCAACATTATAAATTCTACCTGTTGTTTCAACAGCTCTTCTGGTCTGTGCTCATGTCTAATTTTGTGAGGTGCACGTATGTGTGTGCAGGTGCCTGCCCTGTGTACATGCATGGAGGCCAGAGGAGGGTATTAGGGCATCTTGCTCTATTATTTTTCACCTCACTCATTCAAGACAGTGATGCTCCTGTCTCTGGGCCCCCACACCCCACAGCACTAGGGTTAGTGGCTATGCCCAACTTCTTTCTCTGACGCTGGGGTCTTTGATCTCAAAGCTCCTGAAATTCTACATCCTCCTCTGGTTTGACAGTAGGAGACTGGCCAAAGCAATCTTTCTGGCAATGCATTATTACCTCCTCATTTTAACTTCTGTTCCTCTGTTCCCTCCATATAAATCTTGAAGACATTTTTTTTTTTACATATTACACAACTAAACATGTGTAATACTATTTAGTATGAAACTTTCTTTCCCTCTGTGTTTCCTGAAAAGCAGACACTGGGACACGAATTAACCATTGATATTTTTATTTAAAAACAATGAGGTCAGCAAGAAGGAAGGAGAAAGAAAGAGGAACAGTAGAAATGAGATTCTTCCTAGGGTGAGAGATTCCGCACAGGCCAAAGATGACAGAGCACTCAGGAGCTACAGAAGAGACCCTGGACATCAGGGAGAACGTGCCTCAAGGGAATGTGTCTGCTCAGCTCCATCCTCACCCCACTAGCCAGGGCTTGGCTGCAGTTTGCCTCCCCGCCCTGGTAGGCAGCTGCACTGAGTCCTGTTGGCACCCACCTAGGAGGCTGAATTCCACACCACACTGTGCAGTATTCATTCCATCCCAAAGGAGGCAGAAGAAGCTACACATCCATATTTTTTTCCTGATCTCTAAGGAAAATGCACCAGATACGGGACCACTCTGACTCTGTAGCTGAGACAAATGGATCAGCACTTGGTACACAGTGTCTAAGCTGTCTGTGACACATAGGCCTCTCTTCCCCAGCCCTCCTCCTCTTCCTTGTTTTCTTCTTCTTCTTCTTCTTCTTCTTCTTCTTCTTCTTCTTCTTCTTCTTCTTTTCTCTCTCTCTGTCTCTCTCTCTCTGTGTCTCTCTGTCTCTCTGTGTGTGTCTCTCTCTCTGTCTCTCTCTCTCTCTCTTTCTCTCTTCCTCTCTCTCCCTTTCTCCTCCCTCCTTTGGTTAATACAGGATCTTACTCTGTGCTTGGGCTGGTTTTGAACTTCGGGCCTCAACTCACCTTTCCATCTCAGCCTCCAGAGTCACTGGAACCACGCATGCTCCACCATGCTGGCTTCTCTGGCCTATCTACTCCATGTCTTTCTCCCTTTGATGAATCTTCTGCTCTTTGTGAACTTTACGGTCTTTACAGCACCGAAGTCTGTTGTCCACAGGCCTGTGACTGCGCTCTCTCGCCTAGGCCCACAGGAGTACAACTGCCTGCTCGCAGTTAGGTGGGCCTGTGTGACTGGCTCTGGCCAACAGAGAGAGACGAAGTTCTACAGTTGCTCTCAGATTACACATTTAAGAGAGGGAGTGGGTTGCCGCGTGTTTGCCTTGCAACAACGATAGTAGCCAGGCTATAATGGTAGAGGCCCAAAATGAAGGCGAGTTAAGTTCCTGGGAGAGGAGGAAAGAGGAGGTGTTTACATTTCCTCAGACTAAGATTCTGCTGGTAAACAGCAGAGGAGAGACAGGGTATCTGAGGGAGTCTGGAGAATCTTCTCAGAAAGAAGGAAAAGCAAGGGACTCAACAAGAAGAAACCTGAGTCCAGAGTAGCCGGGTACGGTGGAACTTCGGATTTTGAGGACGATTCTCATGGCTGTTTAGAAGAAAGGGGCTGAGACCAGGTGAGTGGACGTGAGTGATAACGAGCCACATGAAGGCTGTTAAGAACACAAAGGGCAAACGCGGCTCTAAGAAATGTCTTGTACCTGCTTCCTCGGGACACTAGACGCCAGGAGATGGCTCTAGGCAGGCAGAAATTCCAGCTCCCCTGTTGCAACATATGGTGTCCTCCCCAGGGTAAGTGCTAAGTTGGTGGTGGCTCTGGCCATAATCAGTAGGGCAGCAGTCAAGAGTAGCACCCCTCCACCTCCCCACCCACACTCCCACTCCCCAGCCCCCCCAACCACCCCCCAGGAACAAGAAGAAAGATATTCACATTTAACACTTAAAATGTGGAACGGGTTTAAGTATCTTGATTAAGGCATGCAGGGGAGGATTGGCTTTGAAAGCTATCATCATATGTTCTACAGGTCAACCACCAGGTGTCTGGCAGATACTGTCTTATTCATATGTTTATAGAATTTTTACAGATGAGACACTGAATCTCAGGGAAGCTCTATAATTTTTCCAGGATCATACAGAAAAAAAAAACGTAGATCTAGAAATGAACTTAAGAATGCCTGATTTCAAGATACCTCATCCTCTACTTACTAGGGTGCAGTGGGGGGCAGCTTTTCTAAATAAATATGCTGTTGCTCATAATACCAAGATTTGAAACCAGCCTAGTATTCATCAATGGAAGGACAGATATTGAAATGAAAACATACTATGTATATACAATGTGATACTCTCTGATTTTTTGTTTTGTTTTGTTTTTGTTTTTGTTTTTCGAGACAGGGTTTCTCTGTGTAGCCTTGGCCATCCTGGACTCGCTTTATAGACCAGGCTGGCCTCAAACTCACAGCGATCCACCTGCCTCTGCTTCCCGAGTGCTGGGATTAAAGGCGTGCGCCACCACGCCCGGCTTCTCTCTGACTTTTAAGTGGAGGAAATTCTGTAAGTTGCAACAACATAGATGAACTGGAGAACAAAATATAAAGTGAAATACATCAGACACAGAAAGACAATGGCCATAGATTTTCACTTATATATGAAATCTTAAAAGGACTGTTTTCTTTAAGAGGTTGGCCACTGGAAGTTTGACCATGCAACAGTAAGTACGTGGGCAATGAAAATTGAACTTGATTTTCACTTTTGTCTTCTTCTTCTTCTTCTTCTTCTTCTTCTTCTTCTTCTTCTTCTTCTTCTTCTTCTTCTTCATCTTCCTCCTCTTTTTCCTCTCCTCTTCCTTCTTCTTCTCTCCCTTCCCCCTCCTTCTCTTTCTTCTTCTTTTTGGAAGGAGGTGACATGGATGGAAGGTAGACCTGGGAGGACTGGGAAGTGAGTGGGATCGGGTACATGATGTGAAATTCCCAAATAATCAATAAAAATTTTAATGTAAAAAAACTATAATGCACAGAAGTAGAGAATCGAATGCTGGTCATCAAAGGGTGAAGAGAGAAGAGTAGATATAAGGAAAAGCACATGGCATTCCAGCCAAGAAAAATATACTTTCAAGACCTACTACTGGTCCATGAGGTGACTCAAGTGAATTATAATGCAACCTCATGTTGCATTTCAAATTGCTAAGGTTTTAAATATTCTCAATACACACACACACACACACACACACACACACACACACACAAAAGAGTATATATGAGTTGATGGGTATGCTAATTAGCTTGTTATGGTAAACACATCAAAACATCATATTATAGACTATAAATTTACAGAACTATTTGTCAATTGAAAACACAAATTTGAGCTGGGCAGTGATGACACACCCCTTTAACCCCAGCACTCAGGAGGCAGAGGCAGAGGCAGGTGGACATCTGTGACAAGGCCAGCCTGGTCTACAGAGTGAGTGCCAGGACAGCCAGGGCTACACAAAGAAATCCTGTATTGAAAGGGGGGAGAGGTGGGGGAGACTACATAAATATGGCTGATCACAAAGCACAGGTCTGTAATCCCAGCACTCAGGATGCAGATACCAGAGCATCAGGAGTTCAAGGTCATCCTCTGCTTCACTGAGGTTTGTGCCAGCCTGGACTATCTAACACCCTGCCTCAACAAACAGCAAAACAACAACATACAAACAAAAACTAAAAAAAAAAAATTAAATTCAAAAATAAATATGCTGAGAGGTTACTTGGCGTGTCACTGGTAAAATACAATTGCGCACCACATGGACAGTCTATTAGAATGACGTTTACCCTGGTGGAGAACTCGCTCTGTAGACCAGGCTGGCCTCGACCTCACAGAGATCTGCCTGCCTCTGCCTCCCAAGTGCTGGGATTAAAGGTGTGCACCTGGCTTGCAAAAGGCTTTTTTTATATGACAAATACAAGGACAAGTTGCCAAGCGTACTAGGAAAGTTCTGGGACAATCAGGCTATGTATTCTAAGCCTCATTCTTCAGCACTTACGCTTACCTTGAAGGAAAATAGCAAGATGAATGAACTGTGGTACCAAATCTGACTCTGAAGTCATGCTCATGCATTCTTATGGCTCTGCCGCCTTAGGCAAGGTAGCCAAGTTACCCAGACCTGTGTCCATGTAGGTGAAGTGAGGATGCTGAGATTGACTTCAGGAGCTATAAGGAGTGTGGCAGAGATGCCTTCAGTGTACTCCCTGACATATGGTGGCTTCAACGCTTCAGTTGCTGCTTAAGGACTAAAGAGCCTGCCTTTACTGCTTTTCTTCATCTCCTCTTCCTTTCAAGGGTGGTGTACTGAGGAAACAAGCCTTGTTTTTCTCCCCTCAGCCTCACCAGCCCCTCCCTCACTGCCAGCCCTTCCCCAGCTAAGACCTTAAGTACGCATTGGGAACCCAAACTCCCCAGGGCGGGAAGCTTGTCCTTATACAGATTTGTCGAGCACAGGGTGCATTTATGGAGCTAAATAAAAAGCAAACACTACACGATTGAGCTTGTTCAATAAAACACCTCGGATATTATCTCTTGCCTATCGTTATTCCCGATCTCCATACAGGAGAAACATGAACGGAAGGCCGCCTTCAAAATAATCCAGCGACATCTTCGGCATGCCTATTTCCGAAAACGGGCCGTCAAGGTAGATGAAGAGCGTCTGAGAGGTGAATCCCAGTTCACGCCGCTGATCGGACTTGAAGGGCCAGCTATGTGCTGCTGCCAACTAGTGCGGCCATAGTCAGTCCGTTGAGCTCTCTCAGGGGTAATTCCTTCAGTGTGTGTAGCTGGTGTGTCACAATTCCCTTATCTGTGCCACGTTATTATGTGGGTGACTGCTGTGTACACTCCATTAAACTCTAGGCTCCTAGAAAGTGTCAGCAGCAGGAGGAGGAAGAGGAGAAGGAGGAGGAGGAGGAGGAGCAAGGATCTTGTTGGATCCAGTGACCAATAAGAATGAATTACTGAGAGATTTGGAAATGTAAAGGAAATAGAATGTTTTCCTTTTCCTAGCTTTTCTGAGACAAGATTTACAATGGACCTGTCATATTCATTAGGGTATGCAATGTAATGTTTTTATATCCATGCATATTATGTAATGACTGCCATGGTGAAGCTAACTGACAACGTACTGCCTCAGGGTTACCTAGTGGGGGAAACTGCTAAGAACACCTGAAATCATCTGGCTTAGGAAATTTCGAGTGTTCGATGTATTTTTTTAAATATTTATTTTTTAGTTCCCTCCCCCCACCCCCCCGCCCCCTCTGCGGAGACAGGGTTTCGCTGCGTAGCCTTGGCTGTCCTGGACTCACTTTCCATACCAGGCTGGATTAGAACTCATAGTGATCTGCCTGCCTCTGCCTCCTGAGTGCTGGGATTAAAGGCACGAGCTACCACACCCGGCTTAATATTTATTTTTATTTTTATGTGTATGCATGTTTGCCTCAATATGTCTAGGCAACATGCATGCAATGCCCTCAAATGCCAGAAGAGGGAGTCAGAGCCCCTGGAACTGGAGTTACAGACAGCTGTTAACTGCCCTGTGGGTTATAGGAATCAAACCTGGGTCCTCTGGAAAAGCAGGCAGGGCTCTTAACCTCTGTGCCATCTCTCCATCCCCTTAATGTACTTTTAACACTAATGACCCTTTGATGTCCAGATGGTAGCCATCTTATGACTTATAACTTCCCTCTGTTTTGTCCTTCTATGCCTTGAGAACTGTCCTATATTCTGCCCTCTCGAGTCCAGCTTTATTAGATTCCATATGTAAGAGCATGTGATGCTTTTATTTTTTCCTGTGCCTGTTCTAGCTCCATATAGAATAAGGTCTGCAATCTCCATTCAAGCTCTTGCAAGTGTGATTTCCTTCTTTCTTCCTTTCCTTTCTTTTGTTTCTACTTTCTTCCCCCACCCCTTTGTTTGCGTATATTAGAGGGGCAGTGTGCATAAGTATTTGCTTATGTGCATGCATATAGAAGCTACATACCGATGTAAGATGTCTTTCTGATTCTCCAACTTATTGTTTGAGCCATAATCTTCTCACTTAGCCTGAAGCTCACCAATTAAGCATCACTGGCTGGCCAGCAAGGCCCCAGGACCCTCCTGTCTCCACATGCCCAGTGCTGAGGTTACAGACCTACATGATTGTACTAGGTAGGTACTACGGCGCTCAGGTTTTCATGTTTGTCCATAAGCATTGTACTGAGTGAGCCATGTCCCTAACCTTCGGTTTCCTCCTTTCTTAAGACTGAATAGTATTCTACTGTGTACGTCTGCAGACATCACATTTTCTCTACCCTCTGTTAGTCAACAGGTTTCTATTTCTGTATTACTTTTCTATTGCTGTGATAAAACACCATGATGAAGGCAACTTTTAGGGTTTGTTTGGGGCTTGTGCTGCCAGAGGCAGGCACAGCACTGGAGCAGCCACTGAAAGTTCACACCTTGATCTACAAACAGAAGGAGGAGTTAAGCAAGTCTTTCAAAACCTCAAAGCCCACCCCCAGTGACACACTTTCTCCAGCAAGGCCACACCTCCTAACCCTCCCTAAACAGCTACCAACTGGAAACCAAGTATTCAAATGGTCAAGCCTTGTGGAGGACATCTCTCTGAAATCACCCTGCATCCTTCTTGGCTATTGTAAATAATGTTTCTGTTGGGAAGGATTGCAAGCTTTGTCTCAGGTAAAAGCAGTCTTGGTGGGCTTTGCCCTTGGACATACCAAGGATACTCCCTGAGATTAACCTTGAGATAGACTGGGTGGAGCCATCCTGGGCCTGGAATTCAGGAAGTGGACCAGGGGACTCCACCTGGATTATTGTGTTTCTAATTGACCCTCGACCTTGCGTGTGAGTGACAGGCAGGCAGAGAGGACGTGAGGGGCAGCAGGTTCAGACCAGGCTTGAGTGCACGTGGATCAGGAAAAGAATCAGTGAACAGGCCAGACCAGCATGCAGGCCAGAGACACCTAGGGACTGGTCCCATGGAACCGATCCCATGGATACCAGAAGGTTCACTCATTTTTCCCATTACCCTTTTTCCCCTCTTGTGTAAGATAGTTGGGTTGTATAATAAAGTTTAATTGTTAAGAAACAGAGCCAATGTGTTTCAGTGAGCACAGTGCAGCTGCTGAGTCAATATATGGGTTTAATTCTTTGGGGGCATATAGATATAGTTTCATTTCTTTGAATATAGGTACTATGTCCATATATACAGTAATTCTGGATAATGTGCTAGCTTCATTATTTGTTTGTTTGTTTCTGTAGGACTCTCTACACCGCTTTTCATTACGGAGGGACCAATTTGCACTGTTCACCCACAGTGAACAATTCCTTTACTTACACCCTCCCCAATGTTTTCTTTTAGCTTTAGGTTAACCATCCTAAGAGATGTGAGGGAAAGAATACATTTTCATGGTTTTAATTTACATTTTTGTGAGCATCAGTCATATTGAGACTCCTTTCAAACACCTGTTGAACATTGACTGTCTTCTTCAGGAGAATTTTTCTTTTGCAGTTTTTAACCGATTCTCTTTGCGACTGAGTTGCATGAGTTCGGTATGTGTTTTGCACATAACCCCCCTTAAGGAATGGGTCTGTAAAATATTTCCTCCTGCCCTAGAAATTTTCTCCTCATCCTGAAGATTGCTCTCTGCACTGCGCAGAGCTAATTTAATTTGCATTCCTTGACCCTCTTTTTTATTGTTCTCTCTGTGTGTTGATATTGTACTCCAAAACTTACTGCTAGATCCATGTTGACGAGTTTCTCTCATTTTCTCTTCTTAGACTTTTATGGTTTAAAATCTAATAATTAGGTCTTTCACATGTTTTGAGTTAGTGTGTAAATATGAAGGGTTCGACTGGTGCTCTTCCCCTCTCTCATACTCTCAACACCATGAGTTGAATGTGTCTTTTCCCACTGGCTCATTATTGTACTCGTTCTTTGCGCCCCTGTCAAAGATTCCTTGAGTATGCATGTGAGTTTGCCCCTTGGGCCGCTATTGTATCCTGCAGGTTTAGCTGCCTGCATTTACACCAGTTTTGTATTACTTTAATTGCTATGGTTTTACAAGGTAGGCTGAATTCAGAAAGTATGATACCACCAGCTTTTACCTTTTGCTCGATTGTTTTAGTTATTCAAGGTCTGATTTTTTTTTTTTTCTGTTTTTTTTTTTAAATAAATGTGCATTGCAGCAAGCCCATGGATCATAGTTTAACAGTAACATTTATCTGAATCTATGAACATGGCATATTTTTTCATTAGGGTTTGCTAGGTTTTCAGTCTTCTCGTCAGTTCTTCTTTTCCAGTTTAAAAATATTTTACATGCTTATTTTGAAGCTTTTTTTTTTCCTTTTTGACATTATTTTAAAATGTGCTGTTTTACTGTTTGTGAGTGTGTGTGTGTGTGTGTGTGTGTGTGTGTGTGTGTGTGTGCATTCACACAAGCCATGACACATGTGTGGAGCCGAGAGAGAGCTTTTGGAAGTCTCCTTCAACACTGTGGATCAGGATCTCTCCTGCGGCTCTCGTGGCCCTGGGTAACCGAGGATAGCCGGCCTACGACCTCCAAGCAATTCTATCTGTGTATGAGTTTCAGGGACTGGAGTCAGATCATTGCAGCAAATGCTTTTTACTCATTAAACCATCTCACCGTCCCCAACGGGGCTACTGTAAATTTCTTCTTTGAATAGTTTGAGTCATTAGTGCATGAAAGTGCTTTTTGTGTGCTGATTTTTCTGTGTGTGTATAGGTATGGGTTCGTGTGGATGTGTATGTTAGTGCAGGTGTGGGGGGGGGGGTGTAAATGTGTGCAGGTGTATATATGGTGTGGGGGTGGGTGTGTGTCACAGGCCAACCTTGGGTATACTTCTCAGAAGCCATTCGCATTGTCTTTTGGAATAAAAGTCTTTGATTAGGCTGGAGCTCACCAAGTGGGCTCAGCTGGTTTACCAACAGTCCCCAGGGAACCGCATACCCACCTCCCCAGCACTAGGATCGCAAGTGCATACCACAGTGCTCAGCTTTTGTTTGTTGATTTTACTATTGTTAAATTTACTGAATTCTGAATTGCTTTTTCAATTCTAACATGTTTTGGTAAAGGTGTGTGTGTGTGTGTGTGTGTGTGTGTGTGTGTGGTAGCTTTCCATTACTGTGATAAAATACTTATGAAAAAGAACAATTTAAAGAGAGAAAGATTTACATTGGCTCCATTTTCAGGGCATTTAGCCTGCAGTCAGTGGGCCTGTGGTAAAGCAGGATATCCTAGCAAGGAGAGAGTGACAAGGAGAGCTAGATTCAGAGGACAGAAAGGAAATGAGTGGCAGAAGGGTCAGGAGAAGTACTGTAGCCCCCAGGGATGTAGTCCCAAGTCCTGGCTCCCTGCAGTTAAGGCCTCCTCATAAGCTCCTATCACTTCCCAAAGGGCCACCAAGTTACATTGATGATGTCAGAGGCTTCAAAACTGCAATCATTTCCCCCAAAGGCCCACATCTGAACACTGCTTCATGGAAGGATCAAAACTGCAGTACATGAGCCAGAGCTAGACCATAGGGATGCTACCGTCACCTGAGAGCAACAGGTTTGTTTTTAATTGACTTATTTAATCACGTGCCTGTGTGAGTGCATGCTACAGGTGTGGGTGGAGAGGTTTGGAGCTGGAGGTAGACCAGCCGTGAGCTTGCTGACGTGAGTAACGGAGATTCAGGCTGAGGTCCTCCAGAAGTGTAGTATGCCCGCTTAACCACGGAGCCATCTCCCCAGCTCCCTGGAAAGAAAATGGTGGTTTCTTCTTTTCTGACTTGCATACCTTTTATTTCTTTTTCTTACATAGTTGCTTTGGCTAGAACTTACAGTCAACCTCACGGTAAATGTTAAAAGCAAACACCTCAAAGCATTCCCATTGTTTTGCTGCTCCAAACTCACAAGTGTTCTTTTGCGTGTGAAAAAAAAACTCTTTAGACATGCAAGCCAGCAGAGGCTCTGGAGATCTACAGAAGACAAGACGATGCAGGGCAATGAAATGTCCTCAACATCTGCAGAAGGGTGCATAGGAGGGTGTAGGGAGGGAGCAGAAGAGACAGCAAAGACTCTGGGGAGGCCAAGCCCTCAGAAGGCCCTTTCTCGGCCTCTGTAAGGACAGTATCTGTTCTTTTCCAAAAGTGAGCCCAGTAAAAGAGAAAGGAGCAATGTGTGGTGTTTTATCATGACACAGAGATAAGGAGATGCAGTTTCAGAGAAAGAAACCAGCACTTTTCTAGCCCCACAAAACAGTCACTGATGGGACAAAATGCCACACTGCCTGAATCTCTATGGCTCATTTCTTCCAGTCACACACACACACACACACACACACACACACACACACACACACACAAACACTCATCCCCAACACCAGTAAGGCTTAGTGCCTTAATGGTGTGTGAAGTCTGGGGAGATTGTCCCCCTTAATTAATGAACATGAGAACTGGGCCTCTGAAAGAGCCCTTAGCTTGCACAAGATCACACATCTTGAAAATGGTACAAAGAAGACTGGAGCCCAGATCTTCTCCTTTCAGATGCAGAGCTCTTTGCATTAAAAAACAACAACCACCTAAATAGGGTCCTTCCCCGCTCCCCCTTTTTCCCCCCCCAGGATTTAATTCCTATTCAAATGATTTTTCATTAGTTGGGCGCTCACTCACCCATGTCCTCTCCCCTGGCTCACTTTTCCACCTACAGAACACCACACAGGATACACCTCGGTGCCTCTGTTCACACCATTTTCCTCTCTTAGAGACCATCTCTCTTCTCCATCTCGGTGAAAGGTCTGCAATTGCTTTGCTGCAGTCTCTGAGCTGATATACCGACTGTCTCATTATAAAATAGTACTCTACTATGAATCTCTCGAATGACCCTCAGATAACTAACCTACACAGCAAAATACAAAGTGAGCCTCTGTAGACAGTTGTTTGTTTTGTGTTTTCTTGCCAACTACGTCTCAATATATAGAGAATTAATTTCCTGTTACCCTTGGGCTAACGTGAAGCGCATACATCAGACCCTCCATCAAACCTTGATTACTGACAAAATACCAGAGAACCAGCATATGAAATACAAAGTATGAAGACTTGGAAGTTAAGATAAAAGTAGTCGTCACAATAAATGTCTCTCCAATGGGACAGAAATTTAAGCAAACGAAGACACTAGGCAAACTGGATTAAAAAAGCAGATGCAGACCAGACCCACAGCTGGGAGTGTGCTTCCTCAGGTCTCTACAAAATGGAGAGATGACTTCTTAGGACATCTACACAGGTGCCTTAAGAGATGCGCGGTACCGTCTGCAGACAGAGCTGTGCCTCACGGTTTGTGGAAGGACGTGCTGCTGGGTTCTATTCCCATCCCGTTTAAGGGGTATCTCATCTGAGCACAAGGGTGTAGTCTTCATGACTGGAAGATAACAAGAGGCCGTGAGCCCTGCTCTCGGGTAGAGTGTGCAGTGTGTGCCGTTGGGAGGAAAACGTGCTCAAATGGGGCGTTCCCACAACAAAAGGTACAGAGGGCAAGTCCAAACTCTGCAGCCACGAAGAGGTGAATTTGGAGACTAAAAAGAACTAGGTAAAGGTTTCCCAAGCAAAGCCAGCAAAAGAACAGAAAGTAATTCCGTGGGGAGAGAAGCACAAGGGTTACAGAGTGTGTAAGATGGTGGGAGCAAAAGAAACTGCCGTATCCCTGTACACCACGGAGGCTGTGTCATGATGAGTGGTGTGGCTACGCCTAGGCAGATGAGGGGACATAGAAGGTATTATTGCACCAATCCAAATAATGAGTTATTATTGGTTGAACAAAAGGAATAATATTTTGAAACTTGTTTATCCCATGAAACAAGGGAGCTGTATATTTTTCAGTGAACCCGATTACTCTTGAACAACAATTAATAGAAATAAAAGATACTAACACCAGGCGTGGTGGTGCACGCCTTTAATCCCAGCACTCAGGAGGCAGAGGCTGGCAGATCGCTGTGAGTTCGAGGCCAGCCTGGTCTACAAAGTGAGTCCAGGACAGCCAAGGCTACACAGAGAAACCCTGTCTCGAAAAACAAAAAGCAAAAAAACTAAAACAAAACAAAATATTCACAAAATGTTTCACAAATATTGTCAAAAACAACCCAAGGAGGTTTCTTTGTGCCCTCATGAAGGACATCAAAATATATCCACTCCTCAAAAAGATGGAAGAAAAGTCCTAAGTATTCCCTGAGGAAAACTACAGGCTTCTAGCCTGCACCATGGATTCACATTACTACCTGAATTCAGAGATTAAGGGTGCCTTCATTTTGGGGTACAGAGACCTTGTCATTATGTACAGTCTACTAAAAAGATGATAAAACTTTTCACAGGGGAGCCCTGGGTCTAATCATATATATGCATTGTATGTGTGTATGTATTTATAGTACATATGAATACATGAATTAAATCTTATCTAGTACCTAAATTGACACCACTTTCTACACACTATTTATTTCTCCAAACCCCAGCCATTGGGATCAGTAGCATTTACACAAGACAAAAAATAAAATTCCTGGAATCATCGGAATACTTGTTCCAAAACTCTCCAGAGCCGTAGAATAAAAAGAGCCACAACAGAGGAGTGAGTGGCTTCTAATAGTATTCGGTTTTCTGTCAGACAGCTGCTAGGAGCCTAGCACACTGCTCCACAGCACAGACTTTGTCAAGGAACATAGCTTCCACCTGTATTTCTCTCTCTCTCTCTCTCTCTCTCTCTCTCTCTCTCTCTCTCTCTCTCTCTCTCTCTCTCTCTCTCTCTCTTTCAGCCACAGTCAGCCTCTGTGCCAACTCCTAAATAACCATAAATTTTGTTCCTATAAACCTTAATGAATGCTTGGCCAAGACGCTGTAACTATTGGCTTCTACATGGGAGCATAAATGGAAATAGGAAGGGAAAAAAAAAGTCCACGCTGTGAAAAACTGGATAAGATGGAAAAAAAGATCACAGCAAACCCAAAGTCGCAATTTGCCTTTAATGTGAAGGAGGCCTTGTTTTCACGGCGTGGCAGCTTTTGGGGGGGGGGGGGTTAATCTCAAAGTGGCTGATCAATTTAAGGTAAGTGGCAGGCGTTTGGCCTGGTTCCCAGGCTTGGCTTTGCTGCGCTTAAAAAAGAAAGGATTCCGTGAGACACACAGACAACAGACATCACCAGCGGCTCCCACATTCCAAGCATTTTAACACAGATTAGGTTGGCATGATTCTACTGTTTGCTGAAATCTCCTAGGTGTTGCATTTTCCTCTTCCATGCTGTGGTTACCCAAGATGGTTCCCTCAGGTCAAGACCTTCATAGGCCAAACAGCTTCCCAGGGCTGAGAGGGGACGAGAAGAGCAAGGGTCAGAAGAAAGTACGCTACTCCAGTCACCAGGTAATTGAACTTCCCGCCTGAGGCGCATGTCCATCCAGACAGGAACTGTTTTACATGCATGCCTGAGGCAGGGAAGGAGATAATTTCTTTAGCAAGGACAAACTTAATTCAGCTAGGAATGCCGAAAGGATTAACGGAGTGATTTGTAGTTATTTCACTTTTATGTTTTATAAGCATGAGCCTCACATATGTTAATTCTTTTTGTCCAGGGAGTTCCTTCTCATGAACACTTTCCTATAGTATCCTCAAAACAGCTGATATTAAATCTATTGGAACAGAAAAAAGTGAACTTTCTTTTCTTTCTTTTTTTTTTTTTAAGGCATGGAAACATTTATTAATCAATGACATTTTCAAGTGCAAATGGGCTTTTAGTGTGGTTCAATACATTGCTATTTTTATTTTTAACTTCATTCCTTTAATTAATAAATACAGTGTCTGAGAGGAGCCTAAGACAACATGGCCACTGAGACATAGCTGGATCCCCATGTAGTTCATGGAATCATTTCCATGCAGTGCAGCCTCGCCAAAAGTGCTGTTGCAGGCTGTTTAGGACAAATAAGTTAAACAAGTTAATTGTTAGTTGATCAAATCATGGTCATATCAATTACTAGTCTATTTTTATCACAACAATATACATCTTAGGTGCAACAGATAGATATGATTATATAGAAAGATAAAGTAAAAATAGTTAGACAAGGTCTTCAAAAACCTCAGGGACATACAGAATATGGCATTTAAAAATGTCTTTATTATTGTAAAGATTCACTGACAATAAGACAGATTAAATCCTGGCAACACCCAGCCTATCTCAAAGAGGATGATGAGTATCACAGAACCTCCTTATGGAGATGACTTCAAATGTGGCAAACAAGCCATTGGGCAAAATGTCCTCATTTCTACCAAAGTGAGCTTTCTTAACCCATATAAAACATAAGTTAAATAAATAAATGCATCTATTTACACACACACACACACACACACACACACACACACACACACACACACCCCTCCACATTTGGGCTGCACTGTGCCCTTATGGGAAGTTGTTCTTTAATGTACAGTTTCACAAGTTTTTCAAGTACTTTGTCTTTGATATGCTCAAGAATGCCTCGTTTTTAGTCATGTACACAGAACATCTTACCTCTAAAAGTGCATCAAAATAAAAATATATAGATATTAAGTAATTTTTTTACCTATTAAACTTTCAAAGTCAATTTATACACCACTGAACTGAGAACATCCAGACACTCCATCTTTAACATTCAGTAGACTGTGCTGACACATCTCACTCATGACTAGCACAGTGTTAAAATTAAGTCATTTATTTACAATATGTGTTCCTGTTTGTCAGGACTGGCCTAGACACTTAGGCAATTATATACATTTGTTGTTATGCAGGCATATACTCAAGTGTAGCCTTAAAAAAAATAACATGTCACTCTTCATTGACCTAATCATAAATACACAATATGGAGGTAGATGGGAAATAGCGGAGTCACAGGAGGTTGTGAGCTGCCACGTGAGCTGCCACGTGAGCTGCCACGTGAGCTGCTGGAAACCGAACCTGGGTCTTCTGCAAGCACTCGCGTAGTCATCTCTCTAGCCTCATTTAGCAGCTATCTGGAAACCATGAAGAAAAACAGCCTATGAGGCTGAGGCATTCGACTGGCGACACCAAGCTGTGAGGATGGAAGACGCAGCTTTGGAGGAGACCACTGAGCTGCAGAACCAGTGATCCAAGTCCACCCTACCTGGGGTTTCTTTCTCCTTTTGTAGGATGGGAGCTTCTCTCTCATTCACCCAGTCAGAGTTCCCAGGCATCTATCTGTCAAGCCCTACACCCGACTCTATGCTGTTGAACAAAATATCCGATCATGTGTCCTTGTGAAGTTCACAGTCTAACCGAGAGAGACAATTCACCAAAGACAAGCAAGGCAAGACAGCGTGTGAGGAAGCATGTGGAGCCCAACAACCAGGCACTGGGATTAAGGAGACAGGTTTTGGTGTTGAATTTAAGACAGGGCAGGCTGACCTTGCTGAGGAAGAGAGACTGAACTAACACTATAGGAAACAGAAGGTTCCTTTCCAGACACTCGGAATTCTGTCCTGTCAGCCATGCTCAGAAACAATTTCTCACTGCACTGCAATTTGCTCGTGGGTCTATGTGAAAGAAACTGTGTTTTCCTCGACAGCCTTTGCGTGTTTCCAGGCGTTGTAGAAGCTACCATGGCCTAAAGACCCTTAATCGCTTAAGTGTTCTCTTTAGTCTCTGTGCCTGGTTTCGGTTAGTTGGCTGTTTTTTGAGATAGCATCCTCTTAGTTACTGTTCTATTGCTTTGAGACCCCATGACCAAGGCAGAGTATTAGTGGGGCGCTCGATTGCTGAGGGCTCACATATGATCCAAGAGTTTCAGGCAGACAAAGAGAGTGTGACTAGGCTTGATGTGGCCTTTTGAAACCTCAAAGCCCACCCTCAATAGCACATCTCTTTAAACAAGGCTAGACTTCTTCCAACAAGGCCACACCTCCTAATCCTTCCCCAAAAGTTCCACTAACTAGGGACCAGATGTTCAAATATATGAGCCTATGGCGGCCATTCTCATGCAAACCACAAGCCTCGTGTAGCCTAAGTTTGCCTCAAATTTGAACCCATCATGTAGACAAAGTGATGTTGAGTTCTTCACCCTCCTGGGACCGCAAGTGTATACCACCACACCCAGACATCTTAAAATCTTACAGACTTTTAATTTATAGATGTGTGTGTGTGTGTGTGTGTGTGTGTGTGTGTGTCTGCAAGAACATTAAGTGAGCACTCTCCCCTTAAATATTCTTAATTGCATATTTGTTAACTCACTTTCTTTTTCTACTATGTGCACACTCTCTTCTAAGTTCTACATAGTACACTAAATCTCTTTAGAGAGAATAAGAGGAGCAAGTCCAAAATAGAGCAAGCAAACAGAAATCCCGATCACTTTTGCTTATAACATTGACAAGACTACTTATCACGCCCCTACAGGGCAATATCTTAGGTCTTGTATCTTGTCTTTTTTTTTTTTTTTTTCCCTACCTCATTTAATCCTTACAACAAGCCTATGAGGGATTCTTGTCATTTTACAGGTAGCAAAACTGTCTCAAATGTAGAAAAGTGTTAGTCAGTTTCCAATACACACCTGACACATGTTGGCTCCTGTTGTAGCGGCCTTGCTACCCTTCACCAATTCAAAGATTTGTTGTATTTTCCTGTCACTCTCCCCATGAGCTATTTCCATATTGTCATAGCATCGTTAACTACTGGGTACACACTTATGTTCTCAGCTTTCCATTGTTGTGACAAAAATACTTAAGAAAATCAACATGAAGGAGGAAAAAATTTTGTTCTTGCTCAGAGTTTTAGATGTTTTGGTCCACAGTGGGCCAAATCCCTTATTTCCGGACCTTCAAAGGGGCAGAACACCACAGTATGAGGGCAGAATGGAATAAAGCCACTATTGGCTTCCTGGTGGTCAGAAGGAAGAGGGAGGAAGAAGACAGTGGGGTGCGGGGATGCTGAAAGGTAGTCCCAATATGACCTTCAGGAGCACACAACTAATGACCTATTTCCTCCCACTGTACCCCACATGCAAAATTTCCACCAGCTTCTAATATTGCTATCAACTAGAGAGCAAGTCTTGAACACCTGAGTATTAGATTTGGGGGAAGAGGCACTAATTAAGGTACCAACCATAACAAGTAGACTCAAGACTCTGCATCTATATCTATCTATAGATGCATCTACACCTGCAAAGCATCCTCCTCCCAACACAGATCCTGTAACTGCAAGGATGGCTATTGATGCTCCACTTGTAGCCTCATCAGTCAACAGGATGTTTTTTGTCATTGTTTTGGTTTTTGTCCAGAGACAGGGACTCCTACACCAATCCTCTTCAGCAATAAAGACTGTGTGATTTGGAATCACCTATGGCTGCAGCTTCCTGCCCATTGCTGTTGTTTTAATTTTTTTCTCCACTGTCTTCCTACAAATGATCACCTCAACTTTAAGCTGGTTTCCTTCAAGACTACAAGGTGGCTGCCAGCAGAATGGAACAGCACATAGCTGGTTTCACAGGGAGAGAAAAACTACTTCTGCTGTCTGAGGAAACCCTGACCTCGCCTTCTGTGTACACTGATCATTGGGATCAGACAGGCAATTGAAAGTGATCGGCCTTCTTCTGGATTGCATCATCTTAAACTTTTGTTTGTAAATATGAGTAACTGAGACATCGGCCAATTTCTCAGCCCTTGCGATAGACTTTTTATTATCCTGTTAAGACAATAGGAGTTATAGAGATTACTCATTGATTCGAACACTTATTGCTTTTACAGGATCAGGATCTTACAAGACCCAGGATCAGTTCTCAGCATCCATGGGATGCTCACACTCATCTATAACTCCAGTTCTAATGGATCCAATGCCTTCTTCTGATCTCTAAGGGGACCAGGCATGCATGTGGTACGCATACGTACATGCAGACAAAACACTCATACACATAAATACAACCAATAAATGAAATAAAACAAAAATTAAAACAAGGTAAACATCAAGCTATAATTTACTTGGGGAGGAAAAGATTTCCTAAGACTATTATGCTTTCTGACCTCATGTTAATGAGGTCTCCTGTGTTAAAACACATTTGCTTCTTTAAGCTGTATTTAGCTGTTTTGTATTATCCTTCTACCATATTTTCAACATACAGATAAGAAACGAAGGCCTCCACATAACAAGATAGAGACACCAGACAGGGAAAGTGAGAAACTGCGAAGGGTGCTGTGGGGTATTTATGGGTCCTGGGTGAGCTTACGTGGCAACCACAGAAGAAAACAAAGCTGCAGTAGATACTACGAAGCCAGCAAGCTCAGCAGAGATTTAGGCACCATGGTGTACTGAATAAAAACTTGAATTCAGGAGTCACCAAAGAAAACAATGCCAGAAATACTTGTCTCTCAGTAACTAACACCTCTGAAAAGGTCCATAGAAGAGTAAGGTCAACCCAGAACAGACAACTATAGAGACAGAGGTCTCAGTTTTCTCTCTACCTGTTCAACATTCACCAATTCCCCTCAGTAGACTTGTCAAGTCCACCAGGAGACAAAGCCAAAGAAACAATATTAGAAGAATAAAAATAAACAGCAATGACACAAATGATTTCCACGATAGCATGGTTAGCTACTGACCCTCAAATACCCAATTAACATATTTTTTAAAATTCCTTGAGGTTTGGTTGGTTGGTTGATTGGTTGTAGATTTTGACTCATTTTACAGAAAAAGCAGCAGTGTCAGAGAAACCGAGCCAGTTGTTCGATGTCACAGTCCTATTAAGTGACTGAACTGGAATTAGGATCCGAACGCTAGCGGCATCATTCTGCTCCACAGCTTCTCAACTCAAGAACTGAGATTATCAAACCCAGCACAGCGATGGACACAGCTCCAGTTATTTTTATGCATATTGGTACTTCTCATAAACACCTAAGGTTTATTTATTTTCTGGGCCCCCCTTCAGACTTTCTGCCCTTCCATAACCTGCTCCGGGCCTCAAGGGGCTTCATTTTGATAGAAAACCAGATGAGATAATGAAGAATTTCAACAGGAACAGAAATCTGTTTTGGAAACGTGTCAAACACTGGAACTAAATTTTAAAGAGCTTGGGATGCCCTTGCAGCGTCACTATTCCCTGAGAAGGCTATTGAATAGCTTGTCCCTTCTGAAACACAGAGGCATTAATATTGCGTCTTTTGTCGTGTGCCTCAAGCAAATCTGTGTCATGACAGACTGACCCAGAAGCAGGTGCAAATCTGGAGATCCACTACCAAGAAACACAATAAAAAAGATGGGTAGAAATGCAAAACAAGCTAATTTTCTTTCTTTTAAAATTATCTTTATTCTTCTCTTACATATTACATACCGACCACAGTTTCCCCTCCCTCTCCGCTACCCAGTCTCTTCCTCACATCTCCCCCTTTCCCCCCAAATGCACCCCCTCTCTGCCTTCCCTCAGAAAGGAGCAGGTCTCCCCGGGACATCAACCAAACAGGGCATAAGAAGCTACAATAACACCTGACGTGTTTAATCACATCAAAGCTGGAAGAGGCAACCCAGTAGGAGAAAAAGGGTCCCACAAGTAGGCAAAAGAGTCAAGGACAGCCCCTGCTCCCACTGTTAGGAGACCCGTAAGTGTGCTGAGTTACTCAGCCATAACGTTCATGCAGAGGGCCTAGGTCAGACACCTACAGGCTCCCTGAGCTCTGAGAGGCAGTGTTGGTTTGATAGGATACAGGGGATTGTTTCAATTTTCTTGCACCTGTTGAGACTTACGTTGTGACTGAGTATGTGGTCAGTTTTTGAGAATGCTCTATGAGGTGCTGAGAAAGATATGTTCTTTTATGTTTGGGTGAAATGTTCTGCAGATATGTCAGGTCCCTTTGAGTCATAACATCTGTTAGCTCCATTATTTCTCTGTTTCGTTTCTGTCTGGATGGCCTATCCATTGGTTACAGTGAGGTATTGAAGTCTCCCACTATTAATGTATGGTGTTCAATGTCTGATTTAAGCTTGAGTAATGTTTCTTTTACAAATGGAGGTGCCCTTGCATTTGGGGCACAGACGTTAATAATTGAAACATCATCTTGGTGGATTTTTCATTTGATGGATATGAAGCGTCCTTCCTCCTCGCTTTTGATTAAATTTGGTTTTTAGATATTAGAGTGGCTACACCGGCTTGCTTTTTGGGTCCATTTGCTTAGAAAATCTTTTTCCAACCCTTTATTGTGAGGTAATGTCTGTCTTCGATGTTGAGATGTATTGCTTTCCCTCCCCACCTCCTAGACATTGTTTCTCTGTGTAGCAGCCCAGGCTGTCCTGGAGTCACTTTGTAGACAAGGCTGGCCCTCGAACTCACAGAGATCTGCCTGCCTCTGTCTTCCAAGTGCTGGGATTAGAGGTGTGTGCCACTATGTCTGGCTGAGGTGTGTTTCCTGTATTGCAATAGAAGAATGAATCCTGTTTTCTTTTCCACTCTGTTAGTCTGTGTCTTTTTATTGGGAAGTTGAGTCCATTGATATTGAGAGATATTAATAACCAATGACTGTTCATTCCTGTTATTTATTTTTTGGGGGTGGTGGTGGTGATGGTAGCAGTGTGTGCGCGGGCACATGCTCGTGTTCATTCCTTAGGTTTTGCTAGTGTGAGATTATTTATTTCCTGTGCTTTCATGGGTATAGTTAGCTTCTTTGTGTTGGAGTTTTCTAGTAATTTCTATAGGGCTGGAAAGATATTGTTTAAATTTGACTTTATCATGGATAATCTTGTTTTCTCCATCAATGGTGATTGAAAGTGTTGCTTGGTATAGCAGTCTGGGCTAGCATCAGTGGTCTCTTAGAGTCTGCAAGACCTTTGTCCAGGCCCTTCCAGCTTTTAGAGTCTCCATTGTGGAGCCAGGTGTAATTCTAATGGGTTTGCATTCATATGTTTCTTGGCTTTTTTTCCTTACAGCTTCTAATACTCTTTCTTCGTTCTGTATGTTTAGTGTTTTGATTATTATGTGGTACTGGATTTGCTTTTCTGGTCCAATCTATTTGGTGTTCTGTATGCTTCTTGTACCTTTATGGGCATGTCCTTGTATAGGTTAGGAAAATGTTCCTCTCTGATTTTTGTTGAAAATATTTTCTGAGCCTTTGAGCTGGGAATCTTCTTTTTATTCCATTCCTTCTGTTCCTGGGTTTTGTCTTTTCATAATGTCCAGCATTTCCTGGATGTTTTGTGGGAGGAGTTTTTTAGGTTTAAGTTTTTTAGATTTAGAATTTGGGGGTTGGCATTTGGTACAGTGGTGTGTGTGTGTGTGTGTGTGTGTGTGTGTGTGTGTCCTTCCTCTGTCTGTTGTGGCCTCCAGCTGAGCAGCAGAAGTCCTCAGGAGCTGGGGGTAAGGGCAAGGCAGTGGGGCATGCAGTAGGGGGTGGCAGTGAAAGGGCTCTTTGGGATCTGAGTCTATGGAGGGGGCAATTCTGCTGGCAGGCAGGTCACTCACTTGTTCCTCTGACTCAACCTTAATTTTATTACTATTTTTTAGTAATATAGCTTTTTCCTTAAACTATATCATTTTTATATTTTAATGTGCAGTAGTTTTATTTCACTGACTTAATAGTTATAACTTTACCTATTTCAATTCCATTATACTAAATATCAACAGGTGAAGGCCTCACAAATAAAATTTTTCAATATTTTTTAACTCCTGTGACTAGAAGTTTGAAAACTGATCAATTGACTGGCAACATCTCCCATCCTGTCCTCAGAGGGGTTTTCTTTTATGCTTATTTGTATGTGTGGAATTGATGAGCCATTTATAAACATTTTGTGGAAATAAAAAGATCATCAAGAATACTTAAAGGAGGCCTCGAGACATGGTTCAACGGTTAAGAGCACTGGATGCTTTTCCAAAGAACTTGGGTTCAATTCCCAGCACCTACAAGGCAGCTCACACCTACCTGTCACTCCTGATCCGGGGGATATGACAGCCTCACACAGACATACATCAGGCAAAACACAAATGCACATAAAATAGAAACACGCTATTTAAAAAATAGTCAAAAGAACTGTGGCTGTCAGCTGCCAAGGTGGCATTTGCAGCTACAGTAATGAAAATCAGACAACGGGCATAGGATAGAGTATAGAAATAGACCCCAGCTGTGCTGTTATCAGACTCTGGTTAATGCAATAAGAGAGAGAAGAGCCCTTTCAATAAATAAATTTCAGTGCATTGTTTTGCATCCTTGTCACTGTTTGAGGTGGTCAGGATTATAGTTTTTGCCACTGTGGTAAGTATAGGGCTGTATTTCTCTAGTGACATCTGACATTAGTCATCTCATTTTATTTTCCATCTACATATCTTGGTAGATAGCGAGTGGATTTGTTTTTGTTTTTGTTTTGTTTTGTTTCTAACTCTTTTAATGACCTTGTAACTAGGCTGTTTGCTTTCTTATTGAACTATAAATGTTCTTCTTATATTTTTAGATTCGTGTCTTTAGATTCTGATATGTGTTTTTCGCCTAATCTGGCTTGACTTGACATTCCTTTAGGAAAAGCTTTTTAAAGGTCTTCTTTTAAAGTCTTAAAAAGGAGCTGGAGAGACGACTCAGTGGTTATGAGCACGGGTTGCTCTTGCAGAGAGATGGGGCTTGATTCCCAGCACTCACATATGGATGTTCATAACCATCCGTAACTTGTAGTTCCAGGGGATCTGATACCCTCTTCTGACATCCTCGGGTACCAGGAACACATGTGGTACACAGACATACATGTGAGAAAAATAGTCATGCACATAAAATAAATAAATAATTTCTCAGATCATAATAAAGTATTCTCCCATGTGCTCTTCTGGGTGTGTTATTGATCTGTCTTTTTGTCCATCTGGAATGAATTTTCCTATATGGAATGAGTCAGATGAAGCTTCATATATTTCTCTAGCAAGATTTCTCATTCACTGCTGCTAGGAATGCAGAATGTTGTGGCCCCCTTTTAGAAACATATGGAATCTTATTACAATGCTAAATATTATCTTACCATAGGAGTTACACTCACAAGTGTTTGTCCATACGAGCCAAAAGATTACGTCTTCACAAAGGCCTACACATGAATGCTAAGAGCAGCTGGATTTCTAATTGCCCTAACTGAGAGGCGCCCTGTAAGTTCAATAGGAAAGTGCGTTACCAGATGGAAATGGAACATCTTTTAGCAATAAGGACAAATGAGCCATAGATAGATATGTAATCAACCTAAAACATATTGTTAACGGAAAAAGAGCCAGCCTGAAAGGACTGTATATTATATTATCCTACTTATAAAGCATTCTAAGGAAGAAAGGGCTGGAGGGGCAGTTAAACCAGAGGCTGACCTTTCCAGAGGAAGGCAGTGGTAAGATGTAAGGCATTTACCATGGTAATGCACTCACAGAATTATGGAGACTGGGAAAGCCCATGAGTAAGCCATGCTTACTACCTGCAAGCCGAAACCTGAAGGAAGCCAAGAGTGTATACTCAGTATGAATTCCAGCTACTGGGCGGGAGTCCTGGTGATTGACAGTCTTAATCAAGAATTCCAGTATTGAAAGGCAGAAGAAAATTGATGTCTCAGGTCTCAAGAGAAAATTGAAGAATTTCCCCCTCATTTCCATCTTTGGCTTGGTGTGGACCCTTCATAAGCTGACTAATGCTAGCTACATCGATCAGGCTGATAGTCGTCACTGAATCTACTGATTAAAATGCCAGTCATTTCATCAAAACAGCATATCAAAACTCCCAGAAATAATGTTGGACCCACTATCTGGGTTTCCTTTTACTCGGGCAAAGTGACACATAAAGTTAAATACCACACGGGGCCCTGGGATATAGAGCAAGAAGTAAAAATAGAGCATAAAGAAATTTTAGGTCAGTCAAACTGTTGTGTTCTCCTGTGGTGGTGAAGACATACCACCACACATTTCATGAAATATAAGTCACTAGTGCAAGCTTTGGACTTTGGTGAACACAACACACTGATATTGTTTCTTCAATCAGAACAATCTACCATGTCAAAGCATAGTGTCAGTGATAACGAAAATTGGAGGATGCAAGTATATGGAAACTTGATATTTTTCAATTCTTCTATAAACTAAAACTGTTTTAGCGAATAAAATGTATTAATTAAAATAAAAGGTATCAATCATAATGTGAATGACTGCTCATCTGACCTCATTAAAATGTAGGACTTCTATCAAAAGCTATTGAGAACAGACATTAGGGCCAGTGAGACGGTGAAGAGCTGAAGGTGCTTGACGCCAGTATGAATTCAACCCCTCAAGCCTTGCAATCCTCACAGTGGGAGAAGAGAACTGACTCAAGAAAGACCTCTCCTGACTTCCACATGTGCGTGCACACAAAATAAATCAATAAATGTGATACATTTTAAGGGGGAAAAATTGAAGTAGCTGGGCATGGTGGTGCATGCCTTTAATCCCAGGACTTGGGAGACAGAGGCAGGTAGATCTCGGTGAGTTTGAGGCCACCCTGACCTACAGAGTAAGTCTAGGGCAGCCAGAGCTGTTACACAGAGAAACCCTGTCTCAAAAAAGAGGCAGAAGCAGGCAAATTTCTGAGTTCTAGGTCAGCCTGATATACAGAGAGAGTTCCAAGACAGCCAGGGCTACACAGAGAAACACGGTCTCAAGAAACAAACAAACAAATGTAAACTGGGAGAAAACAGCAGACATATTCAAGCCACACAAAAATTCAACACTAGACTTCTGTCTTAGCCACTCTTCTGGTACTATGAAGTGACACCATGGCCATTCCAACTCTTACAAGAGTTGGGGGCTTACTTAAAGTTTCAGAGGCTTAGTTTCTCATCATCATGATGTAGAACAAAAAAAAACCAAAAAACAAAAACAACAACAACAACAACAAAACAGGCATGAACCTGGAGAAGTCGTTGAGAGCTACATCTTGATCTACAGGCAGAGAGAGCAAGAGACTGGTGTGACATGGACTTTTGAAACCCCAAAGCCCACTCCCAGTGACACACTTCCTCCAACAAGGCCATTTCTCCTAATCCTTCTAATCCTTTCAAACAGTTCCACTTTAGTGACTTAGTATTCAAATATCTAAGCCTGAGGAGAGAGGGGTGGGTATTCTGATTCAAATCACAACTAAATTGATAAGGAGGGACAGACTTCTTCCTTGGAGAGCTTTATCACAAAAGGGACTATCAAATCCAAATGGCCAAGACACATGAAAAAAAAATGTCCAGCATTATTAGTTACCAGAAAATTGCTAATTCGAAACCCAATAGGCAATCTACACAGGCTATTAGAATGGTTACCATGGAAAACATTGGTAATACCAAATGTTGGTGAAGAATCAGAGCAACAGAACCCACAGAACGCCAGTGTAAATATAAACTAGTAAAGTCATTCATTCTAACTAGACATGAACAAATGTTTATTCACATAGATAGAGCACAACCACCAGGTCACAGAAATCATGCCATTCAAGTCTATCTCAGTGAAACAGTGAATTTATTGAGGTTATTTATAGGAGTATAGATGAGTATATAATGAGGTGATTTACAGGAGCAGGAGCTTGGATGACTTAAAGGCAGCATTACCCAAAAGCCCAGTATGAGTAATAAGTCAAGAAAGCTACATCCATGGAGCTTCCATTGAAAGGTCTGTCCTCAGCAAATGTTGCTACTTATATAACCTTGGGAAGGGGCATTGTAAATTTTGTAGATTTCATAAGCATCCTGAGCCTTGTAAGGTTCACTTTATGTCCTGAGTCTTATGAGCCTCTTCCTTCCCTGAAGGAGGAAATGTCTCAATTAGTTACACAGTATCAGTTTGGAAGTCTTTTGCTTGATCTGTATATAAGCAATTCAACCCATTTGTACAGGTCCAACAGAAATGTAGATGTAAGGACACAGGAGTTAAGAGAATATTGTTACCATGTAAATAGCTACAAAGCAGAAACAATCTGAAGTTCCTTAGCAGGAGGATAAAATGTGGTGTATATGTGAAATAGTTCAGGAGACAGCAAAAATGATAGTGATTTCTATGTGTAACAAGACATATGACTATCTCAAAGATATAACATTTAACAAGAAGAAGACCATCTAATTTCATGATGCAAAATTAACAAACAGCCAATACTAATTTATGGCAAGAGAAAGAAAACAAGCACCAGATTGTTTTATGTCTGAGGAAGGAAAGACATGTTCATTGTTACCAGGAGTCTGGCAACCAACAAGAGGGCCCCAAATGGCCACCCTCCCCCTGGCTTGTACATAGTGTAGCTAATAGGTGACAGGAATGACTCAGAGAAATAGTAACAGTCTTAGTTTTCAATACTTGCAGAACCTGAAAACCACCCCTGGTGACCAAGTCATCAGGATGGGATGTGTGCCATCTACCCTTTAGCTATAGGGAGAATACCATGGGGCTGGGCACACCCATGACCACCCTCGATTGGCTTTCCAGCAAGGACACAGGACCCACTGTCTTTGTACATTGCTTTCTTGTCCCAACACATTGTCTCTCAGTGTGACTGAACTTATTTTGAATTGAAAAGCTGACTTTAGTTCCAGTGACAAAGTCTGTGTCGTGGTCACCTTTGGAGGCATGAGCTTGGGTTCTGTGATGCTGGCAATGTTCAGCATCTCCCTGTGGGTAATTAGCAGTAAACATAAGTTTTTATCTCTCCCAACAGACACGCTAAGCTCAAACGAAGTAAGACAAAGATACATAGCTACCTCAAGCCAAAAGCATAAATTACATGAAAGAGCCATGAAGAAAAATCGCAAGTCACCTTCTTTAACTCTTTCATTGCATTAAAACATACTCGAATGTGGAGGAGAACATACTCGAATGTTGAAGCTAAGATGTGATGGTCTCTAATTTCCAAGAGGCCAAATGATCATTCCTCATCCCAGGATGAACAGAGAGCCCCTCCTGATGTCATGATTTACGTGCCCAGGTTCAAACATGAACAGGGGACATGAAGCTTAACCAAATGGATCTATGAAAAAGCAATCCTACATCCCTGAACCCGGGTAAAACAATTATCCCTGCCCTGCTATCACTTCTGCCAATGGCAAGACCAGCATGGTGCTGTTCAGTTCTCACTGCACCAATTATGTCATGGGCACATGATTCATGCTCACAGACAGAAAGTGGCAATATCTACGATCATACAAAATCACAAGTCTAAGGTTGCGAGAAGAGATCAGAGCCTGGTTGCCTTGGTTGCAACATTTAGATGAGCAAGGCTGCCTCCAAGCTCACAGAGGCATCTTACCATTTTAAGGAGCAAATGAGTTCAACCACAGACAAATTCAACACTTCAGGCTACATGTCACTTGTCTGTGCATTGCTTGGTTGAGGCTACAGGAGTCACATGACAGACTAGGCTCCTAAAACTCACTGAGTGCTTTAATGACATGAGGCAGGAAGACTTGCTGGTATAGCTCATCCAAGAGTCATAACTGTGCCATGTGGGGCCACATGGCAAGCTGCATGCTGACTCAGAAGAGCAAGGGGCACTTCTGAATCACCATGACCACATCCTGCCCCTCCCTTAGCTGTTCCCTAGAAACTGTCTGTCAGTCTTCTGGTTGAGCTCTCCATCTGAGGTTCAGGTATGCTCAGCACAGCAAGCGCCTGTCAACTTGGGGTCCATCTTTCAGGAACATTTGTCCCTGATTCTCTCAGGGCAATGTACGTGTGAAGCTCACTGTAAGTGTGAAACTGATATCTGTGCACACAGACTTGGGGCTGGATTTGAGGGTATTTTTCACAGTGTATTTTGATGGGTACAAAAACCAGTATCTATCTCCACTTAAACACACCCCTAAAAGATGGCTTTAGCAGATTTAAGTCAGAAAGAAAACTGTTGAAGAATACCAACCAGATAAGCACTTGGGAGGACTGTGTTCTTTCTCATACTTATAAGACACGTGTTCATTATAGGCGGAGACTAAGCAAGCTTCCTCCTCGGATGACTCACCAGAGAGGCATGTGTGGCAGGCAAGTCAAAATCCTCCCAGACACCTTCAGATGCAGAATAAGAGGAAAGGTCAAACTTCTTTACTGGGAAAGCCAAATTCATAAAGTTAGTACTTGCTGAGTGGGAATTAGGATTTGAAATATTGGGTACTCAGGACTGTACAGAGAAGAATTTGAAATTCAGACAAGCCTAAACATTGTTTCAAAGCAAGATATAATTTGTAAAGGCTTTTTAAATCTAATAAAATAGTTCCAGTGTTTAAAGGGGATATATTATATGCAGTGTGATAATACTGACAGAAAATCTTAAATATTCTAATATAGCCTAAAATTACTTTGGCTGCTCCAGGGATTTTACGGGTCTATTCAAGCTTTTGTTTGTTTGGTTGGTTTTGGTCTCCCGGGGGAGGGGGGTGGGGGGGATACTTTGGTTTTGGTTTTGCACTTTCTGTTTTGTGAAAAAAAGTCATTAGCAGTTTGGCAGAGATTGCTTTCTCTCAGGAGTACTTTGAACAGCGGGGAGGGGGGGCCTGGGGGGGGTGCGGGGGGGCAGGCATCTCAACAACATGGGGGATTCTAATGCAGGTTATCTTCAAAGCTGTTAACATGAGTGTGTTTCCATTTAATTGTATTTTCCTCTAATTATTTTCCTCAATGTTATATACTTTTCAGTTTATACCTTTCACTTACATGGTATTAAACTCCTGATTTCTTTATTGGTTTGATCACGCTTAGTGTACATCAATACCAGTGATATTTATTATATTTCTAAACTTATTTATTCTAACAGTATCTGGGTGGAGTCTTGAGGATTTTTTTTTTTTTTTTTTTTGGTAATTATAATTATGTTGTTAGTAGAGACAATTTCACTTCTTCCTTTTTTGGTAGGAGGGTTTTGATTTCTTTCTCTTGCCAAATTGCCCTGGCAAACTTTTACTGTGAAAATAACCCTGTCTCCTCTCTATACTTAGAAGAAGTTTTCACTATTGGGTACTGTATCAGCTGTGAGCTTGACACTAGGTTGAGGTATAGTCCGTCTGGACCTCATTTGTTCAGTTTTAATCTAAAGGACCTTGAATCTTGTCATTTTTTCCCCCTGCATCTAATGCTATGAACATAAAATGTTGCAGTTTGAATCTGGCATTGTGAACCAGAATAACCTTTTTCTTCCATGGTTTGTCAGGCATTTTTGTTACAGCAACACAATTGTAACTAATACGAATGGCATGTGTATCCTTCATACTGTAAATGTGATGGATTACAGTTGAATTGCCCTTGTATCTGAGGGACAACTCTTACACTGTCTTTGTGAATGATCATCCTTTTAATGGTTTGCCAAACTTAGTTTGCTAATATTTTATTGAAGACTTCTATATGTATAGTTGTTAGGAATATTAACCTACAGTTTTCATTTCTTGTAGTATCCATATCTGTCCTTAGGGTCAGGATACTGCTGGACTCACAAAATAAATTCAGAAAGATGTTATTCCCTTGAGCGTTCTTTTGTTGTTGTTGTTTTTTGGGGGTATGGGTTGCCTTAAAAAAAAAAGTCAGGGTCTTTTATTAAACCTGGAACTCACTACATGAGCTAGTTAGCAAGCCCCAAGGGACTCACTGTCTCTGCCCATTCAGTGCTGGGATTACAAGTGTGTTGTCACGCCCAGCTTCTTATATGGGTGGCTTTTCTATATGGCTTTTCAGATCTTCTTAAAGATCTGAAGGCAGGCCCTCACACTTGCGCAGCAAGTCAGCAAATACTTTGCCATCTGAGCCATCTCCCCACCTTCAGTTCTGATTTTATTTCCCCCCATGGCCAGTAAAGCCAAGCGTTTGCGTGCTGGTCCATTTTTCTCAACTTGACACTAACCTAGATATACCTAGGAAGAGGGGCAGCCAACTGAGGGATCAACTCCATCAAACTGGCCTATGGGCATGTTTGTGGGGCATTTGCTTGGTTGGTGATGGGTGTGAGAAGACCCAGCCCACTAAGGGTTGTCCTATCCCAGAGCAGGTGAGCCAGCACAGTTTAGGAAAGGTAGCCGAGCAAGCCAGGAGAAGCCAGCCAATGAGCAGCATTCCTCCATGAGCTCTACTTCAGTTACTGCCCCAGATTTCTGCCTTGAGCTTCTGCCCTGGCTTCCATTGATGATGGACTATAGCCTCTAAAAATATAAAAATAACACCTTCTTCCCCTAAGCTGATTTTGGTCAGTATTTTATCACAGCAATAGAGACCAAAGTAGGCCTTACCCTGGTGTGGTGTGGCAAGTCTATAATTCTAGCACTTGAGGAGGCAAAGGCAGGTGGATCTCTATGAGTTTGAGGCCAGCCTGGTCTACAAAGTAAATCCAAGATAGTCAGGGCTATTATACAGAGAAACCCTATCTCAAAACAAAACAAAAACAAAAAACAAAATATGAAACAAACAAACAACAACAACAAAAAAGAAACCAAACTAGAACATTTTGACAAATTTGTCTTTTAAAAAAAATCAAATTTAATCTTATTGATATTTTTCTCCATTATTTAATAACAAATACATTATTTGTTTTGATTTTTTAATTTTTTTCCTGATCTCCTTTTTGGGTTTTGTTTGCTATTTTTCTACTTTCTTGAGAGATAAGACTACTTAAGTTTTTCTAATTTTAATTCATTGTAATTTATTCAGATTGCTATCCCCTTGCTTGTATCTTCCCCTTCCCACTCTCCCCGCCTCCTTTACCCTATTCTCCTCCCCCTAGACCTCAGACAGAAGAGGACATCCTCTCCACCATATGGCCACAGCCTATCAGGTCTCATCTGGATAGCCTGCTTTAAGTTTTTGTTTTGTTTTTTTTTTTGTTTGTTTTTTTTGTTGTTGTTGTTAAGTTGGGTTTTTTTGTTTGTTTTTTTGGTTTGTTTTTTTTTGGTCTTTTGAGACAGGGTTTCTCTGTGTGGCCTTGGCTGTCCTGGACTCACTTTGTAGACCAGGCTAGCCTCGGACTCACAGAGATCTGCCTGCCTCTGCCTCTCAAGTGCTGGGATTAAAAGCTTGCACCACAACCACCCGCCAGGTTGTTTTTGTTTTTTGTTTTTTTTTAAATAAGTATTTTCTGCCATTAACTTCCCTCATGAGTTTTGGCATGCCGCTTTTCCATTTCCTTCTGTCTCAAGAAACTTTCTGATCTCCCCTTCAACATCTTCTTTGACTCAAGTTCACAAAGCATATTGCTTAACCTCCACTCTTATGAATTTTCCTAACAGCCTTCCTATTGCTTTCTAGCTTAGTGCCCTGGTGACAGGGAAAGTCACTTGACACGGCTCAGCCCTCTTAAATGTTTCAGGCCTTGTTCTGAAGCTCAGTCTGTCCCAGAGCATGGCTGTGGTGGAGGAGAATGTGGACCCTGCTTCTGCTGGAGGGGTTTGCTTCTGTCCCTCGGGTCTCTGCGGTCGAAAGCCTGACTCTAACCCAGGCTTCATTACTTTCTCCCTGACTGATCTGGCCACTGTTGAGAGTGGAACACTGAAGTTCGGCGACTCTGTTGCATCACAACCTACACTTCCAGATCATGTAATCTTCCTTTTATTTTCACCTGTGTCTATGTTGGGTATACGCATAACTTTTATAGGTTCTTGATTCGCATTATTTATCATCCTATAATGACCTTCTTTATCTGTTGTTTACCATTTTTGGTATAGTCATTGTGTGTACATCTGTTTAAGTGTATGCCGTGTGTGTGCTGTTGCCCACAGTGGCCAGAGGGTGTCAGAATCCATCAAATGAGAGCTACAGGTGGCTGTAGACCATCCTGCGTGGGTGCTGGGAGCTGACCTCCATCCTCTGGAAGAGCATCAAGTGCTCCAAACAACTCACCTAGCTCTCTGGGCCTGTTTTTAAAGCCTAGTACTTAGAGCCCATTTAGCCAACATAAGTCCAGCTACCACTCTCTCCACCCCCTTCTCCCCCTCTCCTCAGCACTTTAATACTTGAAATCCCTGTTCCTCTCTTCATTTTCCACGCATACGTGTCTCCATTTCTTTGGAGGCTGTTATTTGGGTTATTTTCTTTTTTGGGGTTCTGCTATTTCATGCCTTGCGTTGGTGCCCCAGCTTTCAGGAGCCAGACCCTTCTAGCCTTTACCAGTATTTTTGCAGGGATGGATCTATGCTGGGTAGCCTGAGTTTCCAGATGGCCAACTGGTTGCCCCTACGGCCAGGGAATGCTTACTATCAAGTTCTCTGATTGGGCCTGACCTTTGCTTCAAAGTCAAGTGGAACCGAGGGTTGGGCTAAGCTCTCTGGTGAGACCATGGCTGGACTCTGAGTTCAGACAGAATTGCTAGCTGGCCATTGTGATTGTTGTTAATCATTCAGGACCTCTGCCAAACAGTACAACCCTGAGCGTTCTGTAGATTCTGTAGTTGAGTAAGGCTGCCAACTTGGGTCTACGGAGTAGAACCATGCTCAGAATGGGTGGGTCCAGAGGCTACACGGCTGCGTGAAAATTCATGGCTGAAGCTTGTCTCTTCGCCTGGGTGGAACCCCAGACTCCAGACTGGTAGACCTTTCATCTGTGTATCTACCAATGATGAGCATGACTTTGTGGGTGGGCTATGATGTTGGCTGGTTTCTCTGACCCAGAACCAGTACAGGCAGGAGCACAGAGCTGCCTCTGTGTTCCCCAGGTTTTCCCCCTTTCTTAGTTTTGCCTGACCCTGGAGGCCTCACCCTGCAATTACCCACAGTGTTTCCCTTGAGGAGAGACAGGAATGTACTTCCTGGTAGCATCTTAAAATGCTGAGGAAGCTAGCTGTCTGCTGGGCTCTTTTCTCAACGTGGAAACTGTACATTCCCATCTCTCTGTATGAGAGAGGTGGGAAGTCAGAGGTCAGAGAGGAGGCCATGCCATCTGAGACATTTTTCTTGCCTTTCTATGTGAGTCTTTTGTTTTGGATTTTTTCCAGGTTGTCCAGGCCATGTATGTTTCTCAGGTCCATTCTTAAGATTGGGGTTTTCACAAGAGTGTTCTTGTCTGTGGGAATTTGATGGTCACACTTTCTGCAGTGGGGAGGTGGTGGCCACATGGAGCCCCCCATTCTGCTTTCTTGCTGATGTTACTCCCTCCAAAAATCTCTGTATAAACTTACAATCCATCCCCCTGCACCTCTCCACGCCACAGACTGAACAGAACACAATTTCATACAAGCCAAACTTTGAACTATTTCCAGAGAATCTGGGAATGAAACACTACTAAATGAAATAAAATGATGCATTAAAAATCGGGGCTGGGAAGCCAGCTTGCACAGAGGTAGCACACATGCCAAACACTAAGCTGAAACCCTGTAGCTTCTGAATTGCAGCTCTACCTACAGGCTAAACGTACTTTCTCCCTTCACTCACCACTGGGAAGACAACAAGCCAGTAAGTGGTTACTATGTCCCTACCATGTGTCCCACACAATGCTGGAGACTAGACTAAGTCTACTTCTAAGGAGTCTCTTCAAGGACAAACAATTACACAAATGCTATAGCGTAGTGCAGACTAAGTGCTGTCAGACAAAGAAGTGAACTGACTCTGCTGGGAACACTGAGAATGCCTCCTGAGGATTGAACGCAGACCTTCCTGCACTCAAGACTCTACCATTGATCCTACACCTCCAATCCCATAAAGGTGCTGGTCCACCTGGGGCCTGGAAAATGAGCAGAAAATGCCTGCAAAGCCCTCTAGGTGGGTTTGTCTTTCTTTCTTTTCTTTTTTTGTCACACACACACATACACACTCATGTAAAATTCTTCTTATACTATTATACTATATATCCATATATATGTCCTTATCTAAAACAAAGCAGAATCAAATCAATGCCACAAAAGGCATTAACATATTCCAGAGAATAAGAGGCATGAGTGGGCATTCTTTATCCTGCCCTTTGAACAAGAACATAAAAATTTAAGAAAATAATCTATTGTTGGCCCTGGTTCACTTGGTAATATCTGGGAGCTTTCTTTTCTTTTTTCTTTTTTCTTTTTTCTTTTTTCTTTTTTTCTTTACTTGGTTCTACCAAGGAGCAGATTCCAACTGAACAAAAGGTAGAGCTGACCCACAAAGGCGTCTGACTGTAGCAAGAGACATGAGCAGTGACTAGTCTGGGCATGGTGACTCAGGCCAGGCTGCTCTACCACTGTTTGAATTTTTTTTTTCTTAACATAGTTCAGAAATATTTCTACGACTTTCCCTGGCAATATGTCTTCTGTCATTCTTCGTCTAAGATCTCGTCTCTTAACCTTAAACACAGTACTTTAATGTGCAATTGCTAGTTAAAACAACATGGAAACCTTAAATGACCACGGTGGGATTTGTCAAGGGCTTGACTTGTTCTGAAAAACAGTCTGTCACCACAGAGTCTGTGACGCGACTTCGACCCTCAAATGTGTAAGCTCCTCTGAGAAGGGTTTGCCCAGTGGTGGCAAAGTCATGCTTCCATTTGCTTTCTAGGCTGGCCATCTACTGTTGTTACCAATTGCATTTTCCTCTGCCATTTTAGTGGGGAAAGAGCACAATCAAGATGATAGGAAGAATTTAAAAAAAAAAAAAAAAAAAAAAAGAATCATGGAAGAAGGTCCTGGAAAAGCCAGCTCTCCTCTCCCACCTCAGAGTCCATCACTAAGGCCTTCAGAACAAACTCCCCTTGTCTACGTCTAAATTTCCTCATGCTTCAAATTAGTCAAGAGAACTCACTGCTTGCCGTGGTACACTCCTTTAATCCCAGCACTCTGGGAGACAGTGGCAGGTGGAGCTCTGTGAGTTGTAGGCCAGCCTGGTCTACAGAGTAAGTCCAGGACAGCCAAGGCTCCACCGAGAAACCCTGTCTCAACCCCGCCGCCCGCAAAAGTGTGTGGTGCTTAGTAAGTATGGCTTGCAGTCTTATAATTTAGTTCTTTGTACTAATTCCTTGTCAACGTTCCAGTCCCTCCCACCACCCTCCAGAAAGGATGGGCTTTGGTATGTTAAGTGTCCTGTTGTGAGTTGTAGGATGAACTCTGAAGCTACTTGGAAGTGTTTGCACAGTGTAATTTGGCCACAGGAGGGGAACAGAACAGTCTTGAACTTGCATTAGCGCTGAAGCTTTCCAGAACTCCTTCTGGCCTTCTGAGTTATAACCCACCAGTCACCAAACTCTCAAGGCAGCCTACAGCAAGTGACCGAAGCCAACTGAGTCATTGATTTTTGTGACCTATGGGACCCAAAGGGAGGATTTTAATCCATCTCAAATAACAGGTTAATTGCATATGATTGCCTAAGAACTGAGTACAGGCTTGGAGTGAAGCCCAGCGTAACTATGTTAGACACCATCAGAACCCCAGCACACAAGCAACCGCCCTTGGAAGTGCAGCCATCTCTAACCTAATCATTTCCTAGGAGCCCTAAAGCCAGGGCATCTCTTGACAGCCAGAATGTCTTCCGGAATAAACTTATCCTGACCGAGTCCTTGGCAACCAGCAACATGACTGCCACATCAAGTGACATTTTCAGACATTCCCTAATTCCTAACTGGCATGGAAAAAAAATCTACCACATTAAAGAAAGTATTCACAAGAATGGAAATCTCCATTAGGTTTGCCCATTGTCTGAGGATGTTTCTCACAATGAGAGAAAGGGAAACAAAGGAGGAAGCAAGCGAAGGAAGGTGATGAAGACGAGATGATGGGCAAGTTGCTTGACGAGGGTAATCACTTCACTATGTATGTATATCAAAACATCATGTTGCAAGCCTTTAATATATACAATAAAAAGCCTCACCATATTATTTGCATTTGTATGATCTTGCCTTCAATCTAGGAAAAAAATCTCTCTCTCTCTCTCTCTCTCTCTCTCTCTCTCTCTCTCTCTCTCTCTCTCTCTCTCTCTCTCTCTCTCTCTCTCTCTGTTATTTGGAAATCACTAGTGTATACAGCAGCACACAGAGCCTGTCAAATTAATCCAAAATATTTCTGCTTTGTTGTCTGTTGAAGAAGGCTGAGTCTCTCTGACTCCTGAGGCCTCTGGCTGCGGTTATGAAGTGCTGTGTGCCTTACTGTTGTACAGGGAGGTGGTGATGATGTCACCGGGATGTTGGGAAGTCTGCGGTAGGGTCCAAGGGAAAGCCAGCGAACTCTACTCCAGGAACATGTTCTGGCCTACAGCCACATCCCCGTGCTCCTCTGGCCACCTTCCTCAAGCCTCTCTCCACAGCCTGTGGGGAATGGCGTTGGTACGATCATGCCTGCTGGCCTTGGACACTACTCTGAAAGCACACACTGCCTTGATTAAGATGAAGCTCTCCCTTGCCTGCATCCCTCTCAGACAGAAGTCAGATCAGCAGTTCTCAACCTTCAGCTCATGACCATTTTGGGATATCCTGAATATCAGATGTTAACATGATGAGTCATAAGAGTAGCAAAATTATAGTTCTGAAGTAGAACCAAATAACCTTATGGTTGGGGGTCACCACACCATGTGGAACTGTATCAAAGGGTCACAGTGTGAGGAAGGGTGAGGACCACTAGGTTATATACCCTTCCACTTCATCTGAGTCAGACGCCATATCTTCTGCATGACCATTCCTGGGCCCTTCCATCTCCAGCTGTGAGTGAAAATGGATGAAGCGTCATCTCCCCAGACTTCAGGTGTGCCCTGCTTCTCTTCCTATTTCTCCTTCCCTTCTTTTCAAACTCTTCTTAGAATCTTCTTCCTTCTTTATTAAATGTGACATTCCTTGGCTCAATCTCAGAACCTATTCTTTCTTGCCCTTTCTCCTTGAAAAACTCATATCCTACTCCGCAGTGTAAATTGCGATCTACTTGTTGATGTATCTCATACTTCTAAAAATATACAATACATTCCTTTGGTATTCTGAGACCTCTCATATTTGTCTATGGAAACTCAAACCAAAATTAAAAAGTACAGAGAACACTGAATGGTTGATATTTTTTCATCAATATAAATACATAAGAAATATACTCACAGTGCACATTATCAAAATGAGCTATTTTTTCCAGTGGTAAGATTAACATGGATGACACAGGTGTGCAAGGGTAGAGGCAACATTTTCACTCACCCTCAGACGTGCAAAGAGCAGGGCAGCTGAGAGTGGCTGAACACTACCTATTGGACAAACATTGGGCTTTTATCTACTATTCAAATCACTCTTCTAGGAGTCAAGCCTGTCTACTGTACTTAACGCACACACTGTGTATACTACAAACTCAACGTGTTTGTCAATGAGCTCAGTTTCTTCTCACCAAACCACTATTTTCCTATCTCAAAAATGCTCTATCATCCATCTACTCAATGCTAAAATCAAAGTACATAATTTAAGTTGTGTTTACTTTCACCTTGTCTGATCTGAAAGCCAAATCTCGCTTTGGGGAATTAAGATTTGCCTACTGAACATCTCTGGATATCTGAGGTTCCCTCTTTTCCCAATAAAGCCTCTACTATTGTGCCTGTCACCATAATCTCTTGCCTACCTAACTGGAATGCCCGTCTCGTCCTTTTGGGAATATTTTTCAGTTTGTAGAATGATATTGTTACTTTCTTTTGACACAGGCGTGTACATGGGGAAAGAGGAAGAGAGGAAGAAGGAAGAGATAGAAGAAGGGAGGGAGGGAGAAAGGGAGGGAAGCAGAGAGATAACACACACATATGCATGTGTGTGTGTGAGGGGGGGATCAATATATATTTTTAAAGTGCTTTGACATCCTTAGCCATCAGAAAAATACAAATTAAAATAATTCTAAGATTTAATCACACCTCAATCAGAATGGCTACCACCAAGGAAATAGACATTTAATGCTCATGAGGATGTGGAAAAAAAGGACCTTTTATCCGGTGCTGATGGAAGTGTAAACTGGCACAGCAATAGTGAAATCAGAGTGGAGGTTTCTCCAAAAAAAATTGCAAATATAACCACTATTTGATGCAGCTATCCCACTACAGTGGGATACATACATACACCGGAAGTGGAAGTTTCTGGTTTCTTTTAAAACTCAGTTGTGTCATGTGAACTTATTTTTTGCTTTGGTCCCAAGTGTGGGGTGTGGGAATGTTTTACCTCCACTGAAAAGAGACTTGTGATTTTTGTTAGCTGAAAACAGACTCAAGGAGAGGGCATGTGATGTTTTGTTGGACACTGTCTTGTGCGAGGGGCATGGTTTTTGCCAGCTGAAAAACATCCATGTGTGGACTCTGAGAAGGAATAAATAGAAGCCCACAGACAGTGAGATAACACTCTTGTATTGCTATAATTTGCAACGCTCCACGTCACTTTGCTGGACTTCACTTTTCTACACTTCACTTTGCAGAGAAAAATTGCTCCAGAGAACTTCTCAAGGCACTCCAGATGAGCTGCTGTTTCTACCGAGTGGTGCCCTGCCACTGTTGGTGTTTTGGTTTTGTTTGTTTGTTTTTGTTTTTGTTTTTGTTTTTTCTGGTATCCTGAAGACAAAAACTGGTCTTGCCCCAAAGGAACTATCTCTAAAGAGGTTCACAACCCCCTTTCCAACCTTCTCTCTCTGCCCTACCTCAAGTCAGCAGGTTGGAAGGGAGGTAGAGGTGTTTAAGAACCCTAAATAAAGTAGTTTTTTTTTTTTTTAAGAAAGGGTGTGGAGAGGGTAAGAGATACATATGCCAGGAAAGCAGAATGATGTAAGGGTGTGGAAGGAGGGAGCAGAGTAAAGAAGAGCCTCATCCAAAGGGAGATATTCGTAAAAATACCACAATGAAGCCTGTTACTTTATGCTAAATAAGTAAGTAATGAAACAATGTAATACTTAAGGTAGCTCACTAAACCTTTGCTTTATATAAGGTGAGATTCCAAGTCCAAGGTCAGGCAATCCCACTGACTTGGCTTCCAGTCAGGCGGGAGGCAAGAGGATTGCCACAAGTTTGCACTGGTGTTCAAGGAAGTGGTCCTATCTCAAGCAGGAGAAGAGAGGAAGCGTACGTAGGGCCAGGCCTGCTCTTTCTGTGACAACTTGTCAAGACCTGTCAAAAGAGGTCCAAGACCTCGGTGACTCAAGGACCTTACCTCCCAAAATTCTGTCATTTCTGAACAAGAACATTTTGAGGAAGAAGGTTTTAAACAATAGCTGCTTCTTGGACACAAACCGTAGCAGAAGCCTGGATACAGGAGCAGGCTCACTGGAGGTTTCCATATTCTGTCTGTCTCTTTGTGTGCATTTTTCCTTTGGGCAATGGAAAAGAAGCTCCTGTAGATGCAAATGGTGCGCTTCAAGCCGGACATCTCCATAACCGTCCTAAGCTCTTGGTGATGTGGATTTGTGTCAACTGGCTCCGTCTGCTGTGTTGTGAATACTCAGAAGACATGGGTAAATCCTCTTGCCTGTGGCCATTGGCATGGGGACTCTGAACTTAGTGAGTTAGAGCCAAACACGGATGGGGTGAGAGAAACAGGCATCAGATGAGTGGCTAAGGGCCTGTCAGATAAATCCACCACCACCCACCACCCATGCAAAAGGACAAAGTGACTCTGGAAACAGATGACTGTCTCCTGGCTAATGGTTACTTCTGAGAGCAATTAATATCCACTTGGTACAATGAAAAGGTCAGACTCTGGAAAGAGACTGGTAAGTACAAACCTCTGTTTCAACACTTGCTGGTTGGATGCTAATAGACAAGTTGCTTTTTGTTTCAAAACAGAATTAAGTATTCGGTGAACTAATCAGGAATTTAAAACAGTACTTGGCATATTATGTCCTCAATTAATGCTAATTATTATTATTATTACTGTTGTTGTTGTTATTATTATTATTATTAAAGTAGATGGGGATTGGTGTGATAGCTCAGTGGGTAAAGGCACTTTGCATGAAGCCTGGCAACATCAACCTTATTTTCAGGATCTGCAAGCTGGAAGGAAAGAACAGACTCCTGTAAGCTGTCTGTATAGCTCCACATTTACACTATGGCATGCGCGGACATGTGCACACACACATGGGTTACAGCATAACCAAATGCTGTAAGTGTTTTTAACAGGATCAGAAAAATCCTTTCCCTTAGGGTGAGGGCACACAAATTTGGTCACAGTCTGTCCATGGTAAATTAGTTCAAAGGTGTTAAGGAGGGCCGCTGCTAAAGCCAAAGTCAAGACTTTGATCCCTGCCTGGTTTTGTTCTGTACAGTGACCTTGACTCTGTGGCTTAATTCTAGTCAGCTACCTCAGCAAGACTCCAGGGCAATCTCTAGCATCAGGATGGTATCTAAAGGGAGACTTTGTACCCTTCCAAATTCACCATAACTCCCGGAGAATGACTCAAGAAACACGCTCTTAGGTGATGGTTTGGAAGCATCCTATGAATCTAAGGGTGACTGCTTATTGTCACGCAACACAGTGTTGGTCTATTCAGGGAAACATAGGACTTGGTCAAATGGTGTCCACCCAACAGGTAGGGAGCAGATGGAGACAGTGATTCCTCTACTTTGCTAATTGCTATATGTCCTTAATCTTGAGGTAGAAATTTTGCCTTGTTCTTTAAGTGCTGGCTTAAGTACAGCAACCTGTTTCTAATCTCAACCTTTCCTAAACTCTCCCTCTGGGTTTTCATTTCAGTCTGGTAACTTGAGTCTCCACCATTTGACGTAGGAGGTGGGCATGAGCCATTACCCCGACCCTACCCCACAAAACATGAAAATTGTCTGTCGTGTGAAAAGTCTCATATCATAGTCGGTGTTGCACCAATGGCCAATCTGTAATTAAAAGAGTCATATGAATTGCCTTTATGAAAAGCAGGTGTTTGGGGAAAATGTCTTATTTCAAATATACAATGTCCTGTCTCTTAGCCAAGCACACGTATTTTAAAGAGCTGCTATGCAATTAATGTATTTGGAACACATGACTGATTAAAAATAGCAGCACTGTGACGTTCTAGCTTTGTTCTTTTGCCAGTTTTGAGGCTCTATGAGAGGAAAGGATTTAATGATCATAGTAACTAGATAAAACCAGTGGTATGCACATTTGTCTGCTTCGTCTCAGTGAGTATGTCCAGATATGTACACAGAATCCAAATCAGACATCACTGTGACTGAGCACTCTTAGGGCTGTAGGCCTTGTATGGCTTTCTATTGGACACATTCCCTTAAATAATCTGTGTAATATTGTGTGTATGTGTATATACATATATGTACACTTATTTTCAGCAGAACTGAACTTGTTAACAGTAACACAGGATCCAGTGGGTGTTAAGGAAAATAGAGCCATGCGTGGACTGGACCTAGGCCACCTACACAGATGTAACTGATGGGCAGCTCAGTACTCATATGGGTCCCCTAGTAAGACGAATCTGGGAGCCTCTGACATGGACTCTGTTGCCCGCCTTTCAATCACTTCCCCCTGGCAGAGCTACCTCGACAGGCCACAGAGGAAGAAGATGCACTGAGTCCTGACTTGATTTGCTGGGGGCGGTGGCGGGGGGGGGGGCGGCAGGATCCCCTCCTCTGAGGAGTAAGGGGGTATAGAGGAAACATGGGGGTTGGGGGGAGGCAATGGAACTATGAGGAGAGGAAAAGGGGGCTACGACTGGGATATAAAGTGAATAATTAATAAAAAAAATTTTTTTAAAGAAAAGAAACCTTTATTTATTTGAAGTTTACCATAATCTAAACTTTATGTTTTCTTGAAATTTGTTTTGCTTTGTTTGGTTCTTGCTTGGTTGGTTGGTTGGTTGGTTGGTTGGTTTTTCAAGACAGAGTTTCTCTGTGTAACCCTGGCTGTCCTGGAACTCATTCTGTAAACCAGGCTGGCCTCAAACTCAGAGATCTGCCTACCTCTGCTTCTCGAGTGCTGGGATTAAAGGCGTGTGCCACCACCGTCAGACTTTATAAAGCTAAGAAAGAAGTCGTATCTCAGTGATCTGAAGGCTGAGGAGGTCCCAATCACAAGACTGACAGATCTAGAGTCTGGTGATAAAACAGTCTCTGTTTGCATGAGAGATCTTGAACACTGCAGCCCCTGGAGTGGAGGAAGCTCGTCCTCATACGTAGAAGACGGAAGAACAAAGAAGGGTGAGAGAAGAGTTACCCTCACCCACGAAGGCGAATTCCTCATAGTCTAAGCACCCCTTAAGAGCCCTACTTCTAATGCTGTTAGAAAATCGACCAAACCTTAAAGTATTCAAACCAGAGACATCGCTGTACGATTCATCGACTTCTAAAGCCATTTCTGTACAGCCAAAGATGTGTCAGATCTAACAGAAGTTCGACGTTTAAGTGACAGCATGTGGCTCATTAAAGCCTGTCTAATCTCTTCAACATACACCACATGCCCCACCCCGGTCCCCAGTCCCTCTGCTGGGTCTGTGACTGTTCATGTGCCTGATGTGGTATTTGTTTTGTGTATTATTACCTCTTCATGCCCTTCTACATACTTTGAAGCATCTCGAAGTTACTTGTAACAATAAATGCCCTATAACAAAGTAATCATTATACTGTACTGTTCAGGAATAATGTCAAGAACAAGGGCTTAAAGCCAGGAATTGATGGCCCACATCTTTAATCCCAGAACTCAGGAGTCAAAAGCAGGCGGATCGCTGTGAGTTCAAGGCCAGCCTAGTCTACAGAGTGAGTTCCAGGACAGCCAAGGCTACAACAGAGAAACCCTCTCTCGAAAAAACAAAACAAAACAAAAAAGAACAAAGGCTTAAAATATGAATTAAGTGAAAGAAATGGCCTTTGGATTTTTATGTTTAATATGCTTAATTATATACTTATTTAACTAATATATTAAGTGTATATAAAGTTTCAACAAATTAAAAATATTGATCGGAAAAACCAACATATACATGTCCTCAATACTAAAAAAGAACTTGATGCCAAGAGATTAAATATGTTTTTAAACATTTTTATATGCATGTTTGTGCATTTCTGTGCATGTGGACGCCATAATTAGAAGTCCAGTATCTTCCTCTATCGCTCTCTACTTAACTGTCTTGAAGTAGGTCTCTCACTGAGCCTGGAGCTCACAATTCATAAACGCTAGTTGGCCAACAAGCACCCAGGATCCTCCTATCTCCCCGGTCCTGGGATTACAGGTACACAGTGCCACACCCTGTTGGTTTTTTGTTGTTGTTGTTTTGTTTTAGTTTTAGTTTTCTTTTTTCTTTTTCATTATTCTTCTCTCATACAATACACCCTGCCCTAAGCACCCCCTCCTTCCACTCCTCCAAGCCGCGCTCCCACCTTCCTTCTCCCCCAGATCCACTGCTCCTCCATTTCCTTGCAGAAAACAGCAGGCCTCCCAGTAATATCAACCGAACACAGCACCTTGTCAAGACGCAATAAGACTAGGCACAAACCTTCATATCAAGGCTGGACACTCAGAGACACCCCCACTCCCGCTGCTAGGAGTCCCACAAAACCTCCAAGCTAAACAACCTCAGCACGTATGGAGAGAACCTAGGTCAGACCTACGCAGGCTCCGTGACTGATGCTTCAGTCTCTGTGAGTCCCTAGGAGCCCTGCTTAGTGGGCAGTGTTCTCCTGGTGTCCTCAATCCCTCTGGTTCCTACAATCCTTCATCTCCCTCTTCTGCATGGTTCCCTGAGCTCCATCTAATGTATGGCTATGGGTTTCCCCTGTTTCCATCAGCTGTTGGAGAGAGCCTCTCCAAGAAGTATCTACGAGTAGAGCAGAATATCATTAGGGATCATTTCGTTGACTTTTTTTTTTTTTTTTTTTTTTTTTGGCCAGTTTTGTTGGTTCTATCCTGTGTCTCTGAGCCATCAACTTTCGCTTCCTGGCCATCCAGGCAGAGTTGGGATATGGCTCTGCTTTTTAAGTGGGTGCTAGAGAGAGCCCTTATATTGTTCTGGAATATTAGGTGAGACCCAGGGTGGCATATTAGGAGAAAAGAATGTGGTAGTATTGGTCAAACCCACTTGTAGATGGACAGGCAGAATGGGTCCTGACACAGAAGTGAGACTCAAGAGTTGCCACTTCTGAGCTGACCAAGGCAAGCTCTGTATTCTCTCTAAGGCTGATATCAGTTAATGCACATAAACAATTTTGTTATGTGGGCTGGAGATATGGCTGGCACGAAGCCTTGAGGACCTGAGCTTGGATTCACTACATCTATATAAAAGTTGGGCACAGTGGTGTGCTCAGACAGAAAGAGCCCTGGAATTCACTGCAGGCAGTGTACCCAGTAGGTCAGCTCCAGCTTTACTGAGAAATCCTGTCTCAGAAAATAAAGAGGAGGGGCTGGCTGTGAGTTGGTTCAGTAGATAAAGGCATTTTCCACCAGACCTGATGACTAGCCTGGACTGAATCCCTGAACTCAGGGAGTAAACCAAGAGACCCAACTCTTGCAAGCTGTCCTCTGACCTCCCCACAGGCACTACAGTACATGCATACCCATCTACATACACACACACACGATGATGATGAGGAGGAGGAGGAGGAGGAGGAGGAGGATGACGATGATGACGATGACGATGATGATGATGAGGAGGAGGAGGAACTCAATAGAAGAAGACACTTGATATGCAACTCTGGCCTCCACATGCACACACAGGAAAAAAAAATTATTTTTTTAAAATTTATGCACCCACCTTCTGGTAAATAGAAAGCAAACTTCAGCTATTCTCATTGTGAGTATTTTAAAACATACTACTTATCTTCCTGTGCTGTGTGTCTGAATGTCACTTATAAATCTTTACATTAACTGTTACACAAGTGACAAAGAACCTCCTAGGTTTTAAGGTTAGCCTTTCATTTGCAACACACATTTCATTTGCACACACATAGAACAAGGGAGACAGCCAAAATGAATTCTCAACTCTAACTTTTAGAATAATTAAGTGAATTTAGTACGAACATCCAAGGATAATTGAGGCCAAGTCACTGAAAACACCCAGCAAAAAGAGAAGAGTTAACTGCAAAGGGTGCTTTCTGCCAATTCCATCAGCACTGCAAACACTTGCCATTTGAATGGGCAGCCTTTATTATAACAGAAAAATAAAGTGGAAAAAACCCAAAATTTTTATCAAGAAATGATGAGAGCCAGCTGTGGAAAAGGATTCCGCAAGGAAGAGTTTCTTCATGACAAAGGAAACCATTGTGTAGTGTCAAGAAGAAAGTTCGAGAGGGAGAGAGCAGCATGCCACTCTTCTGAGACAGTACTGAGGAGAGACCCCTCACAGTGCTGCGGTCTCAAGACAACTAGGAATTCACTACAGTGCTTTTATGTCTCGTTCACATCGCTGTTCATCCTTAGAAGCATCCCTGGGATTCTGTAAGTGTGTTGTGCTACCCGTGTGGGTCCAGGTGCCATGTTTTTATCTCATTAGCACAGACAAAGGGAATTTCGGAAGATACTGCTCCACAATCAAGAATGATGCCTTGTACCTGTAATCTTAGCACCCTGGGAGGTTGAGGCAGGAGGATTGCTGTGAGTTTATGGTCAGCCTGGGCTATATGATGAGTCCTGGGTGAGACCTGATTTAAAAACAAAACCAAACAGAAAGACGGTACTTTCATATTACAAAGTGAATATCTACAATCTCACACATGACAGTAATAAATGAGTAATTCTAAATTACTTTCAATACATACTTAAATACTGAACAACATTTATATCTTTGCAGATGAGATATTTCTGCTACCAGAGCTCTCTGGTAATGTAAATGATAAAGGTGTTGAGAACTGCCAATAGTCACCTCCACTTTTCTCCATTTAAAAAAATATGTGCCTTGAAGTTTGACAAGTCCACTAAAATGATTTGGTGAAAAGTTGGCGAGACACATCACCAGGGTTGAGATCTGTGTTCCTTGAAATGCCAAATACTATAAAGCGACAATGTGGACTAGAAGGCCAGAGATATGCAAAATGAAAGTAGCTCAACTTCTACATTCATTAACCTAATATGCTTTGTTTAACTGGCTAGACATCTTAAAGGAACTGACAGCCTTGCAAGATTTCCAGGACTTCCTGTGTTCAGTGAGCCACCCTTGGTAATTTCTGTATTTCCACTGCTTATCCAGGATTGTTAAGTAGCAGCTTTATAGTACACAAATATTTAAATAAGCCCAAAGACTGCATAACTACTTATTTAGTATTCCACAAATTAAATTTAAATTTTTTCAATTTTATTTTTATTTTATGTGTATTAGTGTTTTGCCTACATGTATGACTATGCACCATTTTTGTACAGTGTCTGAGGAGGCCCAAAGAGGGCGTTGGATCCTCTGTGATTGGAGTTACAGATGGTTATAAGTCCATGTGGGTGACAGGAAGTGAACCCGGGTTCTCTGTAAGAGCAGCCAGTGCTTCTAGCCACTGAGCTATGTCTCCATCCCAAGCTAAGTTTCTTTAGAGATCCCTGTGACTTTCCTCTTGGGTACAGAATTATCAGTTTATCTCAAAGGTGATTACCACCACCCCTTAATTTCTCTAACGGAATATGGAAAAACAGAACTCTTTCCTGAAGAATAACTATAGTGACAATTGCAGTGATAGTTTTCTGTGTATGTGTGTGTGCGTGCATGCGTGTGTGTGTGTGTGTTTGTGTGTGTGCGCGTGTGTGAGAATGGGGGAGGGCATCTATATGTGTTTGTATGCATCTGTGCCTAAATGGGCTTGTGCAAGCATGTGTGGAGACCAGAGGCTGACACTAGGTGGTTTTGTCTCTCATCCTCCACCTTATGTTTTGCAGCAGGGTTTCTCATTGAACCCAGAGCTCACCTTTGCCTAGACTACTGCCTGGCTACTGGGCTCCCAGGACCCTCATGTCTTCACCTCCTGGTCTTAGGGCTACAGATGCATGCTACCATGGCTGACTGTTTGTATGGGGTGTATGGGGCCAGGCATCAGAGCTCAGATTCATGCTTAAGCAATGAGCGCTTTGCTAGCTGAGCCTTTCCCCAGCAGAGATGTAAGTAACAATGGTAGTACCTGCCTCCACGTCCTACTCCTGAAACTAGTGGTCCCAGGCCTGACTTCAGATGGGATTTGACCTAACATGGAAATTCTCAAGCTCTCCCAATCAGAAACTCTGGAGGCTGCGCCAGCAGCCTGGATTTGACCAGTTCTCAGAGGGTTCTGGTGATGATAAACTTCGAGAGCCTTCCTCAAGATACAAAAGTGGTGCTTTGGGTTTTTTCTCTCCTTTGTTTTTATTGACAGGGTCTCGCTGTATAACCTGGAAGGCCTGGAACTCACGATTAGACCAGGCTGGCCTTGAACTTGTGGATACCCACCTGCTTCTGCTGCCTCAGTTCTGAGACTAAAAGCCTGTGTTAGTACACTTGGCTTTTTACAGCTTTTCTATAGAGAAAGAAAGCAAGGCTCACAGAAACTAAAATAGCTTCTAATGATTGGGCTAGTAAGGGCAGAATGGAGGCTTGAACTGGTTTCTTGTGATTCTTTTCTTTCCACGTCATTGAAGTTGCCTTCTTAAATCAGTCTGGGGTGGTCCTCACAGATGACCACTTCTACGTTATTATGGAGATGCTTTACATAGTGGTCCCTACACAACAGAGATGCGCCTAAGGCAGTAACAGTACACAACCCTCTCATGGATCTCCTGCATGCCTACTTTTTATTTATTCATGACAGTGTGTCACAGAGTGAAACAAAATACAAAAATCTACTTGGCTTCCAACCCTCTTCATCCAAGGATGTTCATGATATTTTTTTCGGCTACGTCACAAAGCGCTCAAGCTCCTGTAGCAGAAAAGTGAAAATACAACCAAAATATATCTTCATCGTGCCCATATTTATTTATATTTGTTTTATTTATTTATTTTGAGACAGGGTTCTCTGTGCAGCCTTGGCCATCTTAGACTTACTTTGTAGATTCACCTGCCTCTGTCTCCCTGTGTGCCAAGATTACAGGTGTGCGCCACCACACTCCGCTTTGTTTATAATAATTATAAATTTGTAAACGGCCCATCCTCTAAATCAATTATGAACCATCTCAAAGAAAATTCTTGTAATTTTAGCCTAAACTACCTCAATATAAACTGCCAAGATTCATCTCACTGGGCGGGGCTGAATTTTTCTTGATAACTTGAAACACTGTTTCTGGGCTCTCGTACACTAGGAATATACAGGAAGCTGCTCTTGGGTCTCCATTTCTATTGCTTAATGAAGCTCCTGGATAACTTCACCACGTTGGTTGTACCTAGAATTTCTTCACCTCCTTTTGTCCCTGAAAACAGAAAGGAAGTTTGCACGGAGCATGTAGAGCAGCTGTTTGCAACCTGTGGGTTGCAACCCTTTTGCGTGTAGAACAACTGTTCCACAGAGGTCACCTGAGACCATCAGAAAACACAGATAGTTACAGTACGATTCATTAACAGTGGCAAGCTTGCAGTTATGAAGTAGCAGTGAAATAATTTTATGGTGGGGGTAGCCACAACCTGAGGAGCTGTATTCAAGGGCCACAGCATCAGGAAGACCGAGAAGCGCTGATGAAGAAGAGGGGTAGCAGGTTTTCTAACACTAACCCTCTCTGTTGCTCTACCAGACTCTCCCTCTTCCTCTCATTCAAAAAATGTGAAAACCCAAAGTCCTCTGGGAGGCCGGACATCAGAACCTGAGACTCTCCACATAAGATGTAGACAAATTGCTTTCAACGCTAGTTCCTCCAGCCCTGAACCCTCATCAGCCTAACACTCTTGACAGGAGCAAGTGCCCACTAGGTAATTAATGAGCTGTGAAATGCCTTCACAGCCAGGTGCCTTCTCTCTGTCAAAGAGCACCTCCCAACTCCCAATGTCCTGGAATGAATAAAAAGATGTGTGTGTGTGTGTGTGTGTGTGTGAGAGAGAGAGAGAGAGAGAGAGAGAGAGAGAGAGAGAGAGAGAGAGAGAGAGAGAGAGAGAGAGAGAGAAATTATGCATATTGAGATGTGCAATGGTAAATCTACCAGGAAGGTTAAAAATATTTAAAAAGGAGAGTAAGCATGGTTTCCAAATACTAAAAGCAAGATGTGTAATTTCTAAAATATGTAAAATATTGAGTGATTCACATATGAAGCTTTAAAAGGTGTAGGAAGCAGAGTATGTGGTAACGGGAGGTGCACATGGATTGGTAACTCTGGGAAATACCCATAGTACAGACTGTCCTTTGACCTGAGATGAAAAAAAAAGGAGAGAAAGAAGAAAAGAAAAAGGACAAATGTGTGTGTGGGTAACATAATAATCATAGCTGTCTTTGGCTAGCTGAAGCAACCCAGTTTTGACAGCTTGCCGTCTTTTGTAAAGTAGGATTATTTAATATAATTATTGTGATAATTAATTTCCCATTGTCGACTTGATTAGATTTTTGAAAATTCTTAAAACATGAATGAGTCACTCCTTTGGGTGTGTCTGTAATGGAGAAAGGGCTGCTCTAAAATGTGACACCACTCCCAAAGAGTCGGGGGGGGGGGGGGGTTGTCAAGAGCCTGCTAACTAGAGAAAAGGGAGAAAGCCGCATGAGACAGCATTCCCTCTGTTTCTGAACTCACCATGATGAGAGCAGATTTCCCCAGCCTCATCTAGGATTCTCTCCCGTCATGGGACCTATGAGTGACCATGGAGTGTAATCATGATTAGTCACGATAAACCTTTCCTCCCCTACGTTGCCTCTGTCAGGTATTTGGCCATAACAAGGAGAAAACAACAAACGCAAAACGCTAACTAGTGTTCCTAACGGAGAATTCACAAATCAGAATGCTGGGACTCTGGCCCTGGAGAGCTGGCCCAGCATTTATGAGCACTGGCTACTCTTCCAGAGGACGCAGGTTAGATTCCCAGCACCTATGTGGCAGCTTACAACCATCTGTAACTCGAGTTCCAGTGAATCTGATATCCTTTCTGGCCTCAGTGGGCACCAAACACACACGGTGGACCGACAACATGCAAGCAAAACAACCAGGCACGTGAAATAAAAAATTTTTAGTTTTTTTTTTTTTTTTTAAATAAAAGAATATGGATGCTTTGAGACAGGTTCACTCAGATCAGCATTTCAGTTTAGACCCCAGGGGCTTGCCTGAATTGCTGACTTCTCTATCTGCACAAACCAGTAAGGATAAAGTTAAGAGAGAAACACTTGGCTCTTCTTCGGGGGCAGGGTCTCTCTGTGTAATCAAGCCTGGCCTGGGACTCACTATATAAACTCCCAACTTCAGGTCGCCCGCCTCAGCTTCTTGAGTCCTATGATTACAGACATGCCTCAACACACCAAGCTGGCTCTGATCTTCCCCCACAATTCCCCAGCCCACCGTCAAGCCTGCTCAGCTAGTGGAAACTAAGCTATGTTTTCCACTTTCCCATAACTTCTTGGTAAAGAAAAAAAAAAAAAAAAAAACATAACAAAACAAAACCACCACCAACAGAAGACACTATGGTTCTTAGAACTGACTGGCTTTGTATGTTGTTTTATTATTCTTTTTTTTTTTTTTTAGGCATATTTGCTAAGCAACTTCAGTTACCTTTTTCTAATTCTCTCTGTTCTAATAAATGGAGTTAATAATTATATCAAATTCCAGGGTGTGTGATGTTACACATTTATTGGCATTCCAGTGTGGTGAGTGAGCAAGCACCATTTCTCATTGTGTTCAGCCTTTTCCTTTTAATTCCTTGCTCTCTCGGATTCATTTTCCCACAGATTAAGTCTTTATTGCCAACTTGATATACTCTTCTCCAGCAATTGTACTTTTCCAACTGTCTTTGCAGGTGGTAGCTACTGTTAGGGAAATGCTCATGGTCAAGTTACAAGGGCTTAGTAAATATCATATGTAGCTATCAAAACAAAGGCACAACTTGACATCTATAAATGAATAAGAAGAGCCCACACTCTTGATTTACTCTCGGGCTAATAGAGATGGGGAAGTAAGGAGACAACATTAATACACACACAGGCAACATGGATAGGAGGACACTGCAAAGTCCCTGTTCCATCTGAAGCCATTCTCTGGTGCTTTCTCTTTCATCTTGAGGACAGACTTGGAACTTTCGACAAGGTGGAGAGCTCTATAGGAGCTCATCCAATAAGCAAGGCATTTCAGCCACAGCACAATGAGGCAAGGACTTTGAGAGAATGAATGCATAAAATACGGTGCGAACATCAAAGGCAGAACAACGAATGTTTTGGAGGAGGGGAGTACAGTGGGACTGTGGCCAATGAAGAGAAGGGTAGAGGAAAACATGTGACCTTGGGGTTCCAATTAAAGGGAGAACAAAGATTCTCTGGGCAAAGAAACAGAGATGAGGAAAACTGAGCATTCCAGGGAAGGTGAGCTTTGGAGGCACAATGGGAAACATTCTTGAGTGCGTAACTATATATGGGTGGGAGGCCAGAGGTAATTAGAAAACTAGGCTCGGCCATATGATGAAGGGGATCATATGCTAGGTGAGGAATTTTGACTGGAGCGTTTCTTGAGGGCCGGGGGACTGGAAGGTCATTAATGCTCTAAGTGGTGTGATCAGACCCCTTGGCAGAAGGATGACTAAGCTGCAGTCTTGCAGCTTCATTCTAGACTAAAACAAAGGGCAGAAGAAAGCTTCTCAGGAGGTAGAAAGGAGAAGAAGTAAGCCAGAAGAGGGTCACACCACTTCCAGGCACCAGGAACAATGATGGTTTCTGAGTGAGCCAGGAAAACAGGTGAAGGCATTCCTAACAGTAATCCACACACAGGAGGCATGCTGATGGTTCAAGTATGGTGGTTTTGGTTTTTGTTTTGTTTTGTTTTGTTTGGTTTGGTTTGGTTTGGTTTGTGGTTTTTTGAGACAGGGTTTCTCTGTGTAGCCCTGGCTGTCCTGGACTTGCTTTTATAGACCAGATTGGCCTCAAATTCACAGAGATCCGCCTGCCTCTGACTCGCAAGTGCTGGGATTAAAGGCTTGTATTACCATCACCAGCTCAAATATGTTGAATTTTGAGGAGCCTCTTGGGTGAATTATTATGTGATCTATTGGAGATAAATATCTGTATCTGGAGAAAAGAAAAAAAAAAAACCTAGGAACTTAACTTCTAAGGGATGGATAAAAGAAATGACATTAGAAGAGACAGAAAATAGATGGAAGGGTGCAGTGTGACAAAACTTTTCCTGGGGAGATACAACACATATCTCTAATCACCCCAAATAGGGAACCATGACAGACCAAACAAAATATAGCTACCACAGAAATCCAACTTGGTGAACCAATGAGTTTTATTGAGGTTACTTATGAGAATATGGGTGAGGAGTTACTTACAGGAGGAGCAGAAATGACCCAAAGACAGCTGCATCACTAAAGCCCACCCCAGCATGAGTGACAGCTCACAAAGCTGAGAACCTGGAACATACTGCATAGCCTACAAGTAGATCAACACTTTCAAGAGTGTCCTTTCGGGTGTCTCATTTGGTGTAAACCTTTTCCAGGCAACTTGGCTGGTTTCTGCTTCTTCCAGGAAGTAGGGCTGGCCTTAGAGTCTTCAGCTTACATCTAAAGAGGACTCTGCTTTTATGGCAGGAAGGGAGGGGCCTAGTGAATCCAGTCAGCTCCGGGGAATTCCTGAAGCTAGTTTGAGTTTTTCTTCCTGCTTAAGGACCTTCCTGCTGGATGGAATACTTTTTAACCTCAGAGGAAACTGTCATCCAATAGAAGGTGAACTTAGAAAGGAAGCTGTTTTCCTGGTGGACAAATGAGTAATCATTAGCAACACACGGTGACTGTTGTTTGTAGTACATGAATGTTCTAACCTTCTTTAGAGATCTTCATTGTTTCTCATTCCTGGAAAGCCAGAAAAGAAAGGATAAACCAAAACAAACAAACAAAAAAAAAACAAAAAACAAAAAACAAAACAACAGGAGTATAGGGGAGACAGTTGCCAGAGTCTAGTCTTTCAGAGCACCTGTGAAGTGTGGCTTAGTAAACAGAAGGAATTGTTCTTGAAGGACACTGGTATAATAGGTAAGACCAAGTTTAAGTCTGGAAGTGCAAAGATGACTGGGAAAGTGAACCCAAAGGAGTTCATGCCTTAGGATCTCTGTTTCCTTTGAGAAGCATCAGGCAAGAGGTCCCTGAAAGTCAAGAGAGAAAGTATGGTAAGAGAACATGGTTAATAAATACCACTGCCTTGTTTGCTCCATTAAAAGCATCTCTTCACTCTCTCTAGTGAGATAACAAAAGCCTTATCTCAAGTAAAGGCAGTTCACGTGGCAATGGAAAAGCCTGGCTAGAGGCTTCTAGATACAGAGGCTATGTATAGCAAAACTGATAGCTGCTTACATTAGCTTTGCTCAGCTGTTGGGACACAACAACCCCTTTGGATAACTTTGCTGTTAAGCAACTCTGGTGTAAATACTGTATAGAGTTTTGAACTTATTTGGGATAAGATATTTTTGTACTCAATGCTTATCTCATGAAACAAAAACACTAAACATACAAAAACATCCTAGGCTTTGGTCTAGTATAGGAAACGTGTAAAGTCTAGGGAAGACCTTACATGTCTCTCCAGCCTTGTTAGAGATCCAAATCACTGATTTATCTGCTCTGCTGTGTGCTGCCTGGATGTCCTGAACAAATGAGCCAGACACAATCATAAAAGAAAGACATCAATGAGACAAACCATCACTTAGACAGAATTAAGCCAGCCATATTGTATGGTCACCATCAGTTCATCGCTCTCTTCCCTGACATCTTTCCTCTCCTGAGGCTATTTAATCTCATTGAAACAGGACAGCCAGCCTAATTGATGCAGAAAACAGAAAAACAAAAGCTCTTTGATCTCCTATCAAGCAGAGTCAGGCTAGAAGAAGGATCCAGCAAGAAGAAAACCTTCCCAAGGAAGGTGGAAGGAGAGATGGGGAGCGGTGATATCTTATTTTGAAATTTCATGAATTTGGTTTGTTCAAACAAGAACCAAAAAATAATGTATTCACGCCCTCCCCCCAAATGAATAGGGTTTGTTGGCTCTTGGTTATAGGGCACAAGATACTGCAGCTCTGAAATCTCTCAGCGTATCGACTTCAGGTGAGACTTATAAAGAAACCTCATGAAGCCTTCTGACATTTACCTGTAAAGGACAGGGGTGAACACTGGTATTGTGTATTGCTCCACTAAAGAACTTCTCTGGAAAGGACATGTTGTGTGGTTTAAATAGTATTTTATATGCCTTAAAATAGGCAGTCATGAATGAAAAACAAACAAACCTTGGCTTTCCACTACTCAGAATATCTGTCTATGAAGTTATCCGACCATTATTCAGATATTAGGAAAAGCATGGCAGTGTATGTCCTGATCCCACTGCAAGAGGCCACTCAGTGGTCACACTGGTTATAGTTTACACACTTACCATAGTGATGGTTTCAAGAAGCAGTCTAAGACTGTGATTATATGAGTAATTTTAAATTAAACAAAGTAGAGTCTTTGAGGAAAAATTATTAGAACAGTACTATTTGTAACAGAGAGGAGTCCTCTAAAAAATTAATAATAATAACATACTCTTGCCAGGCATGGTGGTGCACGCCTTTAATCCCAGCACTCAAGAGGCAGAAGCAGGTGGATCTCTGTGAGTTTGAAGTCAGCCTGGTCTACAGAGAAAGTCCAGGCATCCAGGACTCTGTGTAACAAAGGAACCCTGTCTCAACAAAACAAAGCAAAACCAAAAAACATACTCTAGTGTTCTGCCAACCAGGTCTCATTCTTGATGTACATTAAAATCTTAAGGTATAAGATATTACGAAAACACTTTGTGTGATATTTTAAAAATCTCTCTCTCTCTCTCTCTCTCTCTCTCTCTCTCTCTCTCTCTCTCTCTCTCTCTCTCTCTGTGTGTGTGTGTGTGTGTGTGTGAATGATGGGTCTACAGGTGGGTATGTATGTGTAAGTGTTGGTGCATGCATGCCAAAACACTCGTGTGGAGGTATGGCCAGGCTCACCTCCCACCTTGTTTGTGCCAGGGTTTCTTTGTTGGTCACTACTGTTTAGAGCAGCCTAGTTGGCCTGAGAATGCTCCTACCCCCATCCCGCTCTGCTTTGCTGCCTCACTGCGGAGCACTAGACTTACAGGCGCTCAATAGCACATCTGGCTTCACCTGTGCTGGGGTTCTGAGATGAGCTGCAGGCTCTTTACACACAGAATTATCTTATCTCCCCAACCCCTGTTGACATTTTAAAGTCTGGAGAAACACTTCAAAAAATAGTTATCAGGAAGAAATTGAGCCAGAACACAAAATAACTGAGACAGTATTAGAATGAAAAACTAAATACACACAAGAAATGAACATGGGTGTGAATAAATTTGGGAAAATGTGGTTGTCTGATGATACACATTACATGAATGTCTTATAAATAAATTTTGGTCCTTTGAAGATCTTTCTTAAGATAATTTAAAAGTCCAAACTTGTGCCAGCGAGAAGGATCAGTAGGTAAAATGACTTGACATGTAGGTCTGAAGGCCTAAGTTTCATGTCAGGAGTTTGTGGTGGGTGGGTGAAAGTCTGTCCTGTGATCTCCACACTACGCATGCCATGTGCACCTGCACGTGCATGCGCACACATGCAGACACACACACATATACACACATACATGCACTCATACACACATGCACACACACATGCATGCATGCACACATACACACACCATACATACACTCCAAATAATTTTTAAACAAAAAACAAGGCCCATTTCTACTTTTTAAAGAGAATAGGCATGCCGTTTCTGCATCATTGTATTATCAGCTGCAAAATTCATAATCCATAAAGCTTAATCCATAAGCCATCATCCAGATACCTGCAAATCCTTCAACTCTACCGTACTTTGGTGTTTAATAGCAAGAACACTTAAATATAATTAACAGAAGACCTTGCAATGCCCATTCTCAGGTGCAATCCGTGTCCACAGCTGCGCACCTCCACTTGATCACCTCCTTGGTCTCTTGCTCACCAACTTCAATGAATAACGAATCTGCCAAGATTGAATTCTCCTATTAACTCCCTACTTAGCCCCGTGCCCTGCCCTTTGTGATTCAGTGGCTGCAGTCATGTCTTCATGATCTACTATGCCATCCTCACGGTCTGCCCAGCTTTTGTTGTTTATATCCAACAGCATTGCTGGAGAAGACTCAGCTGTCCTGGCTCACTGGAACACACTAGCTAGCATCCGCTGTGCTGGAAACACCAGCCCCCAGACCCACAATTCATGTCTCTAAATACTGTTACCCATGCGCTGCAAAGCCTTCTTCTACCACGCATGGCAAAAATTTTCCCAAAGTGGTAGGCTGTGGCTGGTTTCATCTCCGTTTCATTGTTCAGTACATGCTTGCCTCTTGGCAGCCCTTGCGTTGCATCTGGCTGCAAGGCGCTTGTTGTCCTAGCTGTCCCATACTTCTAATTCTCTGTTTTTGAGAACTTCCCAGACACCTAACATCACATTAAAAATTTGGGTCAAGTTTGGGTGCCCAGTCCCATACAAGTAACCAGTGTGTTACTTCCAACTCAATTCTATGTAACAGGAGTAAATAGGGGGAGGGCTGGGGGAGGGGGTGGATCCTCAACAAGCAAGGCTTCTGTGGGTGAAAAAGAACTTTCTCGTTTTTTCCACTCCCACTGCTACAGTTTCTGGTCTTTGGCTCTTCTATTGATTTCCCAGCAGAGATTTTTCTAGAGGTATCTGGAACCAAACTAGAGGTTATAAGACCACTCCAGCTCAAGGGGCTGGGTAGGATAGCTCAGTGCTTGGGGCATTTGCTATTCTTGCAGGTGACCCAGGTTCAGTTCCTAGCACCACGTGGCAGCTGACAACTGTCTGCAACTCAGGATTCAGAGGCTCTGATGGGTTATACATATGTACACGAAGGCAAAACACAAATACACGTAAATAAGAATAAAATCTTTAAGACTACTCCAACCCTGAAAAAAACAAAACTAAACTAAAAAAAACCCCACCTCTATACATACAATGTTCTTAAAGACGATGGTTAAAGGTCTATTACTTTACTACACTGTGAACCACAATGCGTTCTGATGAAATAAGAAGGGTAGAGCATCACCTCCTCCAACCATCCGGATCACAGGCATACCAGCGCAACGCTAGTGTGCTAGTGCTAATAATGGCTAGTGTGCTTTTTGTGTTCTTTGGCTAAGTAGGCTCTTTATGATGGCATTAAAAAAAAAAAAAGTCACCTCCTGCATTGTTCTATATGCTGTCCCACATGCGGTTCCTATTATGTATACAGTTTTAAATTTTCTTATGATCTTATTTAAAATATGTGTTTATAAATTGTATATTCTGTTTTTCCAGTTTCTTCATCTATGATTTCTCTCCCCGTTATGTGGATGGGTTCCAGGAAACCCAGAAACAGCATCGAGCCAGCTCTGAGCAGGGGAAGGAGCGAAGTGGCAAACAAATATTTTCCAGGGTTGGTTTAGGGAGATATTGGATCTTTTAGTGTGTTCCACAAATGGGTTTAATAATGCATATTTCAGTATAAAACAGTTCACAACAGAAACATTTGCTTCTCAGCCCATTTATCCTGGGAATTGTACAAGTTGGGCCATTTTCAATAATTTTTCCTATTAATGATTTCCTCCTGCTCAAACAAGGGAGATGTGCAGGCGGGCTTTGTGGGGGAGATGTAGTGCACTGTGATGGAAATGTCGGGAAGAAAACATCTTCATCGCTTTAGATGGTGTTATAATGTCTTCCTTAAGGTAATAATGCCCATCTGAAAACCTCCCAAATGCAAGGCTGCCTTTTATTCAGTGTCTGAACAAATGTGTAACTTGAAACAACACTTATATTTAGAGGCATGGCAAAGGACAGGTAGACCAAAACAAAAATACAAGTCTACTCTTTGAAGTCCAGTCAATTTCTTTCAGTTTTATTACTTAAGGAAGGTGATAGGCATTTTTTTAATGCAAAAATAACCCTGTGTTTAATACAACTTTGCGTTTGGCTCAATATTCTAATGTGTCAGTTTGTATAGCTTACACAGATAAATAACTTCTGTTTAATAAGACCATTTGATTATGTGAAACATCTTCAAACATCCTGAATGTGTGTATGTATGTATGTATGTCATCAGTTTAATCAATGGCCATTCATTTTTTTCTATTTAATAAACATATATCATTAAAGACATAGAATATGTATAGTACAGAGGATTCTGTTAGTTGCCCAAGGAAAGAGTTGATATATTTCCTTATGATTATGATTTATAGTGAAACATACCACAAATGCAGAGAAGATAGATTTGTGATAATTATTCTATTTGTGTTAAGAATTAAGAATTTAGTGCCTAGAATGGGGGTGAGTGGGGAATAGGACCGAAAGAGAGAGTGGAAACCAGTGGAAGGGCATCTCTGGGACAGGGAAGGCTCCCCGGAGTCCAAGGGGTGGTGACCCTATCTGAGACTCCTAGCAGTAGGAGAGTGTGGGTGGGGGCGGCTGCTAAGGTACCTGAAGCCACCTCCTCCTGTAGCCAGGTAGGACTTCCAGTGAAGGGAGAGGGACAACAAACCAATCAAAAAACCTTTGACCCAAAATGTATCTTGCCTACAAGAAGTGTAGGGATAAAGATGGAACAAAGATTAAACCAATGACTGGCCCAACTTGAGACCCACCCCATGGGAGAGAGCTAACCCTGTCGCTATTAATGATTCTCTGCTATGCTTGCAGATGGGAGCCTAGCACAACTGTCTTCTGAGAGGCTTCATTCAGCAGCTGATAGAAATAGATGCAGAGACCCACAGCCAGACAATAGGCCAAGCTCAGGGAGTTTTGTGGGAGAGTGGAGGAAAGGATAGAGAGACCCAGAGGAGTAAAGGATACCGTAAGAAGACCTATAAACAGACCTGGGCCCATGGGGGCTCACAGAGACTGAGCCAGCATCCAAATAGCATGCGTGGGCGGGGCCTAGGCCTTCTACACTTAAGTAGCAGATGTGCAGTGTGGTTAACATGTGGGTCCCCTAACAATGGGAGCAGGGGCTGCGTCTGACTCTTCTCTGTTGCCTGCCTTTGGATCCCTTTCCCCTAGCTGGGCTGCCTTGTAAGGCCTCAGTGGGAGAGAATATGCTTAGTCCTGCTGTGACTTGAGATTCCCACAGGTAGGTTGGTGTCCTCCCCCCCCCCCCTTGGAGGCCTCCCCTTCTCTGAGAAGAAGAGGAGGAGGAATTATGGGAAGGGAGCATGAGGGTAGGACTGGCAGGAGAGAAGAAGGAAGGGAGCTGGGAGGAATTATGGGAAGGGAGCATGAGGGTAGGACTGGCAGGAGAGAAGAAGGAAGGGAGCTGGGATCAAGCTGTAAAATGATTAAATAAATAAAGGGGGGGGGAGTGCCTGAATGGGGAGCAGAGAAAAGACTCAGTGGGTAGAATACTTGCCATGCTCGCATGATGACCTCACTTCTATCCCCAACAACCAGAGTTTAAAAACCTGGTCACAGGGCCACACATCTATAGCCCCAGCATTCGCAAGGTGGAGACAGGAGGACTTGTGGAGCTTGCTAGCTGGCTAGTCTGGCCAAATAAGGAAGCTCCAGGGTCCGTGAGACACTATCAAAAAACAAAGCAGAGAGATCAACCTCCCGCCTCCTCACACACGTGTATAGAGATGCACACGACACACACACACACACACACACACACACACACACACACACACACACACACCATACCCCTCACCCAAGTACTTGAACGCAATCACACTAAGATGCTACCTTCAAACTATGGTTCAGGCTCTGTGCTTTCAGTGCTCTTTTAACTATTTTGTATAATTCCTAAGAAGCAAAAATCCAGTGAGCAATGATTTCCCGAGCATGTGTTTATGAGGAACATACATGGTTCCTTCAGTCAAGGAAGTTCTGATATACCAGGAAAATAATGGGGTAAAAAAAACATTTCCAGCAAGCATGGTTTTTATCCCCTCCACTACTCTTCTTATCATTGAACTTGCTTATCGTTAGTCATTAAAGCAACAGCAGTATTTCATGGATGCCCCTAAGGAGCTACAAGCAAGACAATTGGTTAGGGTGGATTTTGCAGTTAGCCCATGATTGTTGATAAGACAAGGCAGTTCTCGAAAGCAGCAGCTGCTGCTGATAGAACCCACATATGGGCCCAGAGTGCTGAGGTGGCATTTCTGATTACCTTGATAAGCAGGTTTTTGATGAAGGGCCTCTGAGCTCTACAGTGAGGCTACTTGAAAGAGCAAGAATGTTATCCTGGAAGTGAGAGCTGCTAAGAGCATCCTTGTGAGCACAGAAGCAGTACGGGAAGAAATGGGTAGGGTGCACCGGTGCATCGCAGACTGCCTTGCATGGAGAGAGGCGGCAGAGGAGAAGGGAAGGCAGAACTCACTCACAGAAGGAAGGGAGGAAAGGACAGAGAGAGATGGGGGAGGGAAGAGAAGAAAGAGCATACAACACGGTGCTCAGAAGGTGTGGTGGCTGCACCCGCTGGACACAGAGTCCCCTGCAGTAAATCCTGGGCAAGGTGCCTGGAACACAGACGGTAAAACACTAAGAACTGGCAGCTGTTGGAGGGTGGGGGCGGGAGGTGAGTAACGATCACACTTAGCATGTGCTGTCCATGTACTGTCCTGTAGATGCCTAAATGAATGCGTTCATCAAATCCTCAGGGAGAACACACAAGGCAGGAGCCTTATGAACGACATCAACCCATTCAAAGAAAACAGAGAAGCTAAGCAACTTACCCAAGGACACAAAGCTAGCTAGTGACAGAGCCTGGATTTGAACCACCACAGTCTGGCTGAGGTCTCTATTCTCGCTGGCTCTCAAGAAGCACGCAAGAACCTGAAATGATTAGGTGGTAAACTGGATCGGGCCACCTCTAGCTCCTAAACTTTCCCACTCTTCATGTAAGGAGAGGTAAGGATTTAAATTAAATTTACAGTTCTTACGCACACATTCCAGTGTAGCGTTCATTTCAGTTAATGAAGTCATCTACCTACTTTAAAGCCTCCAGAAAAATGAGACAAAGTACCCCTAAGCAGGATGTTTAACCATCCCAGCAGAAGGCACTGTAAGAAAATTTGTTGGACATAAAACGTGTAGTTATAGGGGAGTGATAATAAGGTTCATATTACAGTTAAAATAAACTATCACTCAGCCAATGACGGGCTGGTCGAAAGACTTTCACTAGGAAGACAGTTTATTTATTCATTTACTCAGAAAATATTTATCTGGAGGCCACAATGTGCCAGAAATTAGTTTTAGTGATACAAAAGTATTTACAGCAAAGGCCCTGTCTTCCAGAGTGCTGTCTAGAGAAGGGAGGTGGAGGCAGATACGAAACAAACAACACATGCAAGCCTGTAACATGCCAGATAATGATAAGTGCTAAGGAAAATTAAAGTTAAGTAAGATGGCACGGATGCAATTTATGTGCAGTGGCTGGAGAGCATCCCTCTGATGACAGTGTGTGTGCACACACCTGTACATGTGAACACACTTGTGCTGCTGAGAATGGGACTCAGGAGCGAAGCAGATACCAAGCAAGTTCTTGACCACTGGTCCATCTTTTGAGCAAAAGCCAAAGAAAAACAGCCTTGTAGATGTGGGGGTGAAGAGTATTTCAGCCAGAAGGGACAGCAAGCGCAAAGGCTCAGAGGCGTGATGTGCTCAGCAGGTTTGACAGGCAGCAAGGTCGCTACTGTAGATCCAGCTAATACACACAAGGAGGGAGACCGAAGGAATGCTAGCAGTGGTGGAGTAGGCTTAGGACAGGTAAGACCCACAGAAAGGACTTCAGTTTTGCTCCAAGAGAGCCAGAATGAAAATTTGGTCGCTAGGATTTGGACTAAGTAAGCCAAGAATGCATAGGGTTTCTCTATGTAGCCCCGGCTGTCCTGGACTCGCTTTGTAAACTGAGCTGGCCTCGAACTCACAGAGATCAACCTGTTTCTGCCTCCTGAGTGCTGGGATTAAAGGTGTGCCATGCTGGGCAAGAATGCAGTTTTCAATTTAGCAAGATGGATAAAAGTTAAGAGAAGCAGGCTGGGGAGGAAATAGATTATTTGAGGCAGTTTGAGATGGATAGTATTTACGTAGAACTCTCAAGTAGGCTATTGTTCCTATGGAAATACACAGTTTACATTGGAGCACTACCACGCAAGCGATATTAAAAATTCAGAACCAGAGGAGCTATGGGGAATGAGAAAGTGAAAAGAGGGACGACAAAGGCTAGCACATGTTGGAAGAGGAAGAGTCACTAATGAGAGAGAAGGGTATTGTGAGGGAAAGGGGGGCAGAGTGGTCCTGAGGATGCCATGAACGACCATTTCATCTGATTTTGTCTTTTTTTTTTTTTTTTAAGACTGTCATTCAGTGATGCAAAACTTGCTATGTACCTGTGCTGGTTAGTTCTTGCCAACTGGCATACACTATGATCACCTAAGAAGAGAGAACCTCAATGGAAGAATTGTGCCTCCTTTGAACTGTCTTGTTGGCATATCTATGGGGGGTTTTCTTGAGTGTGATTTCTGTGGGAGGCCCAAGGTCACTGTGGGTGGGGTCATCCCTAGGCAGGTGTGCCTAGGCTGTAGAAAAAGAGTAGTGAAGCAAGCCATTAAGCAGTGATCCTCCGGAGTCTCTTCTCTGTTCCTGCCTTGGTTTTCCTGATGACAGACTGTATCTCATAGGCTGAAGTAAACAAGTCCTGTCCTTTCCCAAGAGGTTTCAGCCAGTGTTTTATTACAGCAACAAAAAGCAAACTAGGACCTTCAGGCTGCCCTTGGATTCATGATGATTGATCCACCTACCTTGGCTTTTAAAATACCGGAATGAGAGACATGAGCTACCATAACTTTCTCTTCTGTTTTCTCAACAAACTCAAAAGGAAAGAGCATTGCAGCAACCAAGAGGGGAGACAGTGCTGGAGACTTGGGAGAAGAGTAGAGAGTATGAAACAGTTTTCTAGAAAGATGGAGAGAGAACCAAGTCCACAATCAGTAGTGCTGCCTTCAAGGCCTGCGCCATTCTAGAAAGCCACTCTTGTGATAAACAGAGAGGACCTGACGTGGAGGAAGGGTGGCTTTGAAATACAAAACTCACTTGCAAACTCACACAGTGTTGGTGTCACACTGTAGGTGTGCAGAAGTGACAGAGGGGGCACTAAAGAAGTTAAGATAAGGGAAGGGACTGTAGCTTGGTGGTAGACTACTGACCTAGCAAACGTGAGGTCTTAGGTCAGTCCTAGTCTGAGAGTGGGGAGATCCACCCCCTGGGAGAGCATCAGCTCCAGCACCTGGTCAGGATGATGGATCAAGCATCAGTGCTGGGTTAGCCTAAATGTTGTTTCTAACAGTGGATCAAAACAAGCGGTACCAGGAAAGTGCTCAAGACTAACAGGAAGTTGAGCAGAAAAGCCAGAAGTGAAGGTTAACAGAGTGCGAAGAGGTCACATTTTTCCTCAAAAGAGTTATGAGATCAGCAGGTGGGAAATCAAGAACAGGTAGGGAAGAGGAGCAGCGTGCAGCCAGGCAGCACTAGGGAAGGGTGGAAGAGGTAAATTCTATAAGGGCAATGGAAAGCCAGTTTTACTAATATGTGACCAACAGAGGGGAATAGCCTTTTGATGGAAGAGAATGAATTTGCAGAACAATTCTGTTTGTTTGTTTGTTTCTGAGACAGGGTTTTTCTATTTTAGCCCTGGATGTCTTGGACTCGCTTTGTAGACCAGGCTGGCCTCAAACTCACAGAGATCGGCCTGCCTCTGCCTCCCAAGTGCTGGGATTAAAGGCATGTGCCACCACCGTCCGGCTCCTCTACTGATTGTTGTGTCTTACAAGGTACCTCCATGTTGGGCAAGGCCAAGATGAAAAGCTGGCAATGCGTGACAAAAGAATATCAAACCAAGGAGTAACATAAATCATGTGACATGCAGCCAATCAAGGAAGACTTTGTGGGGGATGGCAGGAGAGCACCATTAGAAATGCAGAAACTGAGGCCTACTGACTGAGGATGGTGTTGACATGCCATCCATGAACTCACTCGAGGATCAACTTCTCTCTCCCAAGTCGCACAACAGTCATGGTTTTTGCTTAATAGCCAAGTTTAAGCTTTGTTCTGTGGAGTTCAGACCTCGCTCTTACCTAGTGAGAAGTTGTGTGAGTCAGCTTCACGAATTTTCCTTCACCATTCTTTTGTGTTCCTGATGAGGAAGGCCACCGTAGTTCAATGCAGAAGTGGGGGGATGGGAGGGTTGGGGCAACAAAACCGAGCCTTGTAAGCTACCTGCCTTAGCATGCAATCTAGGACAGGAAAGCAAGGTATGTCCCAGAAGAGTAGCTCACTTCTAAGGAGGAAATTATCTGAAGGCGTCCATGTTTCTCATGACATTAAATCTTCCAGGCAACCAACACGCTGTCCACAGATTCTAGGCTAAGACTTAACCATAAAAATTAAAGCCTCCGTGGTTTAATATACGAAAATCCATCAATGTAATCCACCATATAAACAAACTAAAGAAAAAAAAACCCACATGATCATCTCCTTAGATGCAGAAAAAGCATTTGACAAAACCCAACACCTATTCATGTTTAAAGTGTTGGAGAGATCGGGGATACAAGGCACATTCCTCAACATAATAAAGGCTATATACAGCAAGCCAATAGCCAACATCAAATTAAATGGAGATATACTCAAGGAAATTCCTCTAAAATCAGGGACCAGACAAGGCTGCCCACTTTCTCCATATCTCTTCAATATAGTTCTTGAAGTCCTAGCCAGAGCAATAAGACAACATAAGGAGATCAAGGGGAAAGGAAGAAGTCAAACTATCCCTATTTGCAGATGATATGGCACTGTACATAAGTGACCCCCAAAATTCCACCAGAGAACTCCTTCAGTTGATAAGCACGTTCAACAAACTGGCTGGGTACAAAATTAACTCAAAAAAATCAGTAGCCTTCCTATATACAAATGACAATCATACAGAGGAAGAAATTAGGAAATCTACACCCTTCACGTCAGCCACAAGCAATTTAAAATACCTAGGAGTAACTCTAACCAAGCAAGTGAAAGATTTGTCTGAAAAAAACTTTAAATCCCTGAAGAAAGAGATTGAAGGTGACTTGAGCAGATGGAGGGATCTCCCTTGTTCGTGGATCGGGAGAATCAACATAGTAAAAATGGTCATTTTACCAAAAGCAATTTACAGATCCAATGCAATCCCTATCAAAATACCTACACAATTTTTTAAAGACATTGAAAGGTCAATTCTCAATTTTATATGGAAAAACAAAAACCCAGAATAGCTAAAACAATCTTATACAATAAAAGATCCTCAGGAGGAATCTCCATACCTGATCTCAAGCTGTGCTATAGAGCAATAGTAATTAAAACAGCATGGTACTGGCACAGCAATAGGCTGGTTGATCAATGGAATCGAATTGAAGACCCAGATATGAATCCACACACATATAGTCACCTGATTTTTGACAAAGAAGCCAAATCTATTCAGTGGAAAAAGGATAGCATCTTCAACAAATGGTGCTGGTCTAACTGGATTTCTACATGTAGAAAAATGCAATTGAACCCATACTTGTCTCCATGCACAAAACTCAAGTCCAAATGGATTAAAGACCTCAATATAAAACCAGAGACACTGAATCAGTTAGAAGAAAAAGTGGGGAAGAGCCTGGAACACATTGGCACAGGAGGCAACTTCCTGAACAGAACACCAACAGCCCAGGCCTTAAGGTCAACAATTAACAAATGGGACCTCATGAGGCTGAGAAGCTTCTGTAAGGCAGGAGACACTGTCAAAAGAACAAAGCGACAGCCTACAGACTGGGAAATGATCTTCACCAACCCTGCATCTGACAAAGGTCTAATATCCAAACTTTATAAAGAACTCAAGAAATTAAGCACCACTAAACCAAATAATCCAATTGAGAAATGGGGCTCAGAATTAAACAGAGAATTCTCAACAGAGGAATATCAAATGGCTGTGACACACTTAAAGAAATGCTCAACATCTCTAGTCATCAGAGAAATGCAAATCAAAACAACTCTGAGATTCCATCTTACACCATCAGAATGGCTAAAATCAAACATTCAAGTAACAACACATGCTGGCGAGGATGTGGAGAGAGAGGAACACTCCTTCATTGCTGGTGGGAATGCAAACTAGTACAGCCACTTTGGAAATCTATCTGGTGCTATCTCAGAAAACTGGGAATAGGGCTTGCTCAAGACCCAGCTATTCCACTCCTTGGAATATACCCAGAAGATGCTCCAGCACATAACAAGAAAATTTGCTCAACCATGTTCATAAGCAGCCTTATTCATAATAGCCAGAACATGGAAACAGCCTAAGTGTCCCTCAGTAGAAGAATGGATAAAGAAACTGTGGTACATTTACACTATGGAATACTACTCAGCTATTAAAAACAAGGAATTCCCGAAGTTTGTGGACAAATGGATTGAACTAGAAATGATCATAATGAGTGAGCTAACCCAGAAGCAGAAAGACTCAAATGGTATATACTCACTTATAACTGGACACTAGCCCAAGGGGCAGGAACCATGAAAGTCTTCACCTATCAGGAAAGGGGGATAGAGGTGAGGACATCCTATTGAGACTTTAGGTGAGAAAAATATAGAGGATAGGGAAGTAGGTGGATCCAGAGGGTCCTAGAAACCTACAAGAGGAACATTATGATGGGTGGATCTGAGCCCAAGGGTTCTGCTTGATCTAAGGCACCAACCAAGGACAAAACGTGCAGTCATCATCAAACCCCTACCCAGATATAGCCAAAGGACAGAACATTCTCCACAGTTAAGTGGAGACTGGGAACTAACTTTCACAGGATCTCTGGTGCCCCATATTTGGCCATATCCCCTTGATGGGGAGGCCAATGGCACTCGGAGGAAGGATAGCGGACTACCAAGAAGAGACTTGATACCCTAGCACTATATTCAGGGGGAGGAGGTCCCCCTCAGTCACAGTCATAGGGAAGGGGGATTGGGGTGAAAGTGGGAGGGAGGGAGGAATAGGAGGATGCATGGGATGGGATAGAAAATGAGATGTAATATGAATTATTTTTTTCAATAAAAATGTGTTTAAAAAAATTAAAGCCTCCAGGACTTGCTTGCAAAGACCCCATCATCTTGGATGCTCTCGGATGTATAAGGTTCAATAAATTCATAGAGAATGGAGACCATGAGAATGGAAGGCCAGGAGCTGAACCGGGCAAAGGTACCCAGTAGCCTGTAGGTAGGGAAAGGATACTGCTAGGAAAGTGGCTGATGGAGAACCACTGAGCACCAAAGACAGAATCCAAGGAATAGAAAATATACCAGGAAGTTTAAACAGCGAGAGCAGAATGAGCTAGCCTCCAACTCCTTGAGGCATTTTTTAGGAAAGAGTCTGGAAGAGCAAAGAAATACACTGCTTTAGGCTAGGCCAAGAAGATAGGACAAAGCCTAGTAAAGAGACTGACACAAGGATGATGAGGGAAACATTCAAGCTTCAAACATGAAAAAGTGGGAGATGAGACTGTGACTATGGAGGAGTTCTTTCATGGAGGCAGTGTTTTAGGACAAATATCAGTAAATGCTCAGGGTACACCTAGCTATCGAGATCAGAATAGGTAGTCCTCAGGCCACCTCAACGCGGTCAGGAAAGTGAGACTGGGACTATACAGAAGGACGGAGCAAGAAATGCAGACAGGAGCAGTTGAAGAGACGGAGCACTACCGGGAGAAAACACAAACAAGAAAGCCAAAGTCTCCATATAACCATCACTCTCTCCTCCGTTCCTCACGTACCCAGACACAATGGAGGTTTTGTCAAGACCCAAGTTAATTTAGGTGTATTCTGTCCTGGGATACTCCTCCTGCAATGAACAGATACTCCAACTTAGCTTAAAAAAAAAAAAATTCTAAGCCGGGCGTGTTGGCGCATGCCTTTAATCCCAGCACTCGGGAGGCAGAGGCAGGCGGATTGCTGTGAGTTCGAGGCCAGCCTGGTCTACAAAGTGAGTCCAGGATGGCCAAGGCTACACAGAGAAACCCTGTCTCGAATAACCAAAAAAAAAAAAAAAAAAAAAAAAATTCTATGAAGTGGAAATTCATAGTGGCTCTAGGAAGCAAAAAAGAATAGCAACCGAGTTTATGAAAGGGATATTGATTGCATCCTAAGGTTTATCAACTCTGTGATAAACACAAAAATGCACATGGCAGGTACTACCTCGATTCTCAGGCCAGCTTACCGTGGCAGGCTATGGTTATGTTTCCCTTATGGGTGAAGGAAACTGGGGAGGGGAGTCTGAGAAGTCACAGGATGGAGCCAGACTTCCAGTCTTTGACTTTCAGTTCGAAAGTCCTATGTTTTTCCCTTGCTTGTTCATCTGAGAAAGACCTTAGAGTAGGCACATGGCCGATGGGGCGGAAAACAGGAACACAGAGGCATAGCTCCTTCCTCTACACATTCTAAAAGCGGCTTCTAATCAGCAGTTCTAGGCGTCCCTGGTATTACGGACAACAGAAGCCGGTCAGAGTCATTGTCTGTCCTCCTTCCTACTACCACCTCATGGACTCTCTGAAGACTGGCCACTACAGGATGTTTTTAATAGTCGGCAGATGCCATGTGCCCCAAAGTTGCACCACATGGTGCTCACCTGAGCTCTCTAACCCTCTGTGCCAGGGTTCTGGGCGTGCTGCTACCATTTATCGTGTTTTATTAGTGGTGACTGATTCACTTACCACGCTTAATTTTAGGCAAATAATTAAAGCTTGCCTCTTCCTTCTACATCAGCAGTGAAAACACTAGCGCCCAACGATTTTTCTAGAAGTCTTGATTTCTATTTTGTATTTACAATCAAGACAGGTTAAATGGAGACACGATATAATTTGCATTTGAAATTCACGCACCTCTCTCCATAGCTGACATCTGACATTGCTAGTCCGTAGAGAATTTTTAAAAAACCAGGTGTGGAATTATTGCATCGTGTATTGACAGGCTGGAAAGGAGCACAGAGCTTCCAAGCTACATCGACCGAAGAAATCGTTCTGTCTCCTATCTTCTGAAGATCTGAAGCTCGGTGAGCCTAAGTGTGGTCAAGCCCAGCCTGAACTGTGGTCAAGTCTAGATTTAATTTCAGGTGTTCTGAGTCCCAGACCTACATCACACTTCTGTACTTTCTCCTCCAAACTAGTTGTTTCTTTGTTTCCTTTCTCCCAACTATTTTCATCTTGTCTTCCAAAATGATTAGCAAAACCGGCTTGATAGAAGAAGACAATGAAGGTCAGAAAGGTTAAAGGACGAGTCCCTAAGGGAACAGTGACAATCCCTTAAGAAGGAAGAATTAGGATTAAAAGTAGATGGCCACTGGCTTAGAAGTCAAGGATCCTGCATCTCCGGATTCTGTGTAGTAATGCCATTGGCAAATAAGATTAGCAGCATTTGCAGGTTCTGACTATACAGTAACTGATTTACCTTACGATTTAATATTAGCTTTTTCAAATAAAATTCATTTGGTTGCAATTTTGAGGGACAGACGACGTGGAGACAGTTATCGAAAAACACTATCTTTTGGACAAGAGTGTTTCAGTGGCCGATACGGGCAAAACTTTCCAGTCTTATCCCCGGGCAGCAGCAGGACCTGGTTCTTTTCTGTGTAGAAACATAGACTATTGGTTCCCGATGTTTCAAACGTCTCTCTAGGTATGTCGCAGCTGTTCCAGCTTGTTTTGTGCCGGCTTACTTTGGTAACAAGCTCCCAGGAACCACCACTGCATTCATTGGCCACCTACTCTGGCCAATACAAACCCAGGAGGTGGGAGGCTTGTCAAAACAAGGCAGATGTTCTAGAAGTCTATGTGGTAAACAACAGAACACCAGGTCTTTAGTGGCATGAAAGGCAAATGACTTCAAGGGGTTGAATCAAAAAAGGTACCTTCCAAGAGAAGGAATGTCAAAGGTTTTTTAGAAGGAGTTAAGCTTTGAAAGGATGACAAGGCTCAGGGAAGAGGGCTAAAAAGGCAAGGGATTGCCGACAGAGAAGACATGCTTCTGAGGTCCGGAAATCAATGAAATGCTCCTTAGACTTTATCAAATTGTTTCATGGTATTAATTTTTTTCTTCTAGTATATTTCACAGAGAAAATAGAAGCCATCCTGGTGAAGCGAGAATAAAGGCTACAAAGCTATTTTTTTTTCATAGACAAAATATACACGATCCTTTCCAGGCACTGTGGCTGGGAACCAGGGCTACAAGCCTCTGAGTAAGCTTGAGCAAATTTGTTTTGTTGCTCATCTGAGAAAGACCTTAGTGCAGGGACATGGCCCGATGGAGAGGAAAACAGGAACAAAGAGGCACAGACAGCTCCTTCCTCTACACGTTTTAAAAGTGGCTTCTGATCAGCATTTCTACGAGTCCCACAAGACACTGTCCTTCTTACCACCACCACCACCACCACCACACACACACACACACACACACACACACACACACACACACACAAAATCTCTCTGAAGACTGGCTGCCAAGGATACATTAAACAGTTTGCAGATATATCACGTTCCCCCAAAGTTATGCTCCATGATGCCTCTGGAAAATTCCTGTGCTCACCTGAGATCTCAAACCCTCCATACCCTGGTTCTAGGTGTGCTGCTGCCCTTTTCACATTATATTAGTGATGGTTGATTCATTTTCCACACTTAAAAGCTGATCCTTGAAAGCCAGAACCCCTCTTTTCTCTGTGTTAAAATCCTGTGCACCACAAGCTGCCATTGTGTCCTGTCTGCCTGACATTCCCACAAGTTTGCAACAAATTCTACTCTATATTATTTCCAGGAAAAATCCAGACTAAGACAAGACAAAATAAGTCACATGAATATGGATACACACTCGATGCAGTCTTATTTAATAAGGCGGATTTAATTGCAGCATAGAAGAGGCACAGAATTCCATTCACTTTGAAAGAATCAGGTTGCCTGGATACACCATACCTAGGGCACCAAGGCTGCATCTCTCAGGCCCCATAACCTCAGCATGCGCCTCCTTCCTTCGCCCCTGCTGCCAAGCCATTCACAGAAGTTTCTTCCTGGGTGGCTTCTTTGTTTCTCTTCCTACTTCCCAGATGCCACTTCATCACACTCCAGCCCCACTAGGCTGGACCTTCAGCGCTTGCTGCATCGGGCAAAGCTGCATTAGAGCTACACACCTTTTAGATCCACCAAAAGCAGCTACGGGAAACACAGCTATCAGGCCACATTTTCGGTCAAACTGTGACGACTACTTAGTGAAGATTCTAAGTCACTACAAATTGAAACTGGCATGTGTTTTCAGTGTGATCATTATGTCCTCTAGGCGTCCTTCCATATTTACTCTTCAGATCACCTCCATCTCTAACACGGACGATGAAAGGATCTTAGGGACATGTCTTGAGCATGCACTAACAATATGCCAAGAACATGACAAGTATGCACACACACACACACACACACACACACACACACACACACACACACAAAAGGGATGGTATGAATGCCTATCACAAAAGAGAAAAATAAAAGAGACAAGTATACAAATTGAATATGGTGCTGACAGGTCTCATGAAGATGATTACAGAGCAGTAGAACACGAAAACAGATCATTTCCAACGTAGTAATGCCTGGGGGCGGGGCTTCTTCCTAAAACTTTTTAAGGTACTACTTAGTCTGTTTTTCCCCTTCCTGACAAATCTAAAAGTCTTTCCAAGTTGCACTGCTCAAATGCAATGCGTTAGATCAAGTGCTACAATAAAAAGAAAAATCCAGGTAATTTCCACATCAGCTGGAATGTGCTTATTTTAAAGTTATTTCAAGTTCATAATTTCCCAGTTTAAAAAGCTGATAAAAGACATGATTCTTCCTAAAATGTGTAGCAAATTTTCAATTTTTTATTTGAAGGGAAAACTTAAGAAAATGCCTTGGAAATGTCTCAGGCAGGGAGAAGAATGTATTAAAATGTGCTGTGTTCTATTTTATTGTTTTGAATAAGAAGTAATTGCTTCATGGTAACTATTGAACAAAGGTAGATAGCCTTCACACATGTATACAAATCAGGTCAAGAAGTAAGGTAACCCATTCCAAAGTTATTCAACCAGAAATACTGTTATCAAAATAGTAGGTGAATTTTATACACAAAAATGCATTTATATGGAGCCTCAATTAAAATAACAGTAAAAGGAATCACCACAAGACCACATTTCCAAGTTTCTAAAAAGGTAATTTACATCTCTGAAGCCCGGTATAAAGCAGAGATTACGTAGAACTGCGCATTTTGTTACTGCTATTTTAAATATGTTATTAACTTCTTTAACAACGTTAAAATTGTACATTAGAATTTGATAAGTTTTCATTTTTATTTAAGGAAAACCAAAAAGCTTCATTTTGACCTAAAATTGCTCCCACATGTCAAATACCCCTTATGTAACACTAGACTCTCAGCTTAGAGATAAATCCATGAATTCTAATTTTTAAAAACCTACAAAGATGACTTTGATTTGCAACTGTGGAATATGGCAGGCAGTATAAAAACACTGAGTCCAGTCATCAGTCTCGAATTCTGTGTCTGCATTTGTAGAACACTCCTCAACGAAGGAGTCAGACTCTGGTTCACAGTTTGTAAACTCTGCACAAATTATGATAGCATGCTACCCACAGAGGAAGTTTTCCATAAACAAAAACAACCTTATATCTTATTATTTTAATGCAACTGTAACTCTTCTTTGGGTCTGAATATTTAACCAGCTGGTACTTAATGTGAACCATAACCAGGAAAAGTGCATAATGCCAAATTAACATAATACATAAGTTACAACAGAGAAGAAGAAGGAGAAGAAGACAACGACTCCAAGAAAGTTAAAGCCTGGTATAATTAGAGTTTCAGCAATTTTGGAGCTTGTTTTTTATATTGCCCAAGTGATCTTGTAACCTTAATCATAACATTTCTAATCTAGTTGGTAACAGTTTTCAAACACAATAAAGAAAAAAAAAAAAAAACACATTGTAGGGAAAAAAACCTCTCCTGTTGAAAGATTTTTTTGAATAAATTTTTTATTCAAAGAAATTTATGACAACATGTACTTGTTCCTGCAGCCATTTATTGACTATTATTTTTAGATAAGAATATTAATTACCAGCAAATAAATCTTGTTTTAAAAAGCATTGATAAGTGTGAGCAGTCATTAAAATGGAAAGCTCCTATTTGTATCTTCAACTCAGAGCCCAGAGATTGGTAGAGATACTTTTATAAATATAAGATCTAGTAATTTCTGTGTTTATGATATATTTGAAATTATAAAGAAAATTTGCTCAGAACTGGGTTTTATTCTAGAAGATGAATTCAAACACAAAAAGTGTATTATAAGTCAAATTTAAAGGCACATCATTACTCAATTTTATTATTTAAAAAATATTATTACAATGCATCTGCAAATTGCAGTTTTTTACAGCAACCTTTATTCCTTTAACCTTACTTCACATTGTAACAGAATTTTGTAAAGGCAAAAAATACTACTGTGAAATTAGTAAGATGGTCTAATAAAAAACAAAACATTCACACAAGTATTATTTCCAATCTAAAACAGAATTTGTTCTCTCTCTCTCTCTCTCTCTCTCTCTCTCTCTCTCTCTCTCTCTCTCTCTCTCTCTCTCCCTTTAAGATGTTTAAAAGTTTCAAGTTCTAAAGATACAGATTTTGGGAAACATCGAATTACTTCAAGGACAGTTATTTTCTTTTACTCCTTGTATAAAGTCTTGAAGACCTTTCCTTCCTCACCCCCTTCAAAATCTCACTTTCACCTGACATAATTGCATCCAAATTTTCTCTGGTAAAGTTTCAAATTTCAAAATCCCAATACAGCGTTTAAATTAAGCACTTCTCTTTATGTGTGCGGGTGTCTATTATCTTGCAGTTGTTTTTTTTTTTTTTTTTTAACTGAAATTGAATCTTTTTAGCTCCCCAGAAATACCTTAGTGAACCCTCAACAGTTTCTAGCCACTTAATAATTGTGACCCCGCCAGCCCCTTCAAGTAGATCGTTAACCACAAGAGTGCCTGACAATTTCCAAACCATAGCGTCTGTCCAAAAGGAAAAGATAGGGCTTTGTAAGGCCGAAAGGAAGTGAGAGAAAAACAAAACAAATGTAGCTCAAGCTGAAAGTGAAAAGTGCTTGGACAGATTAGTATTTTCTTTTCTGCAAGGCATCCTGCCAATCTTCTCCGCCGCCACCTCCCCCCCCCCCCCCCCCCCACCATAAGGTCCGATTTTTGCCTGTAGTAAAGTGTTGCTATCTATCACCCCATGGCCCTCCTCATAATTACTGTTGTTTTGTGTTTTTCTCATCCGTCCTCATCTGACTGATACCTCTCCTCCCCCCCTTTCATCCTGCCAGAACCCCAACTCTGGAGACCATGGGTGTAGAAACCCTGCCGGCTCCGACGACACATCCCACTTGGTCCCTTTCACGCGACTTATTTTAGTCTCAAGATCCCCTACTGGAGTAGCTGCAGTGAGAACCGGAAATTTTCATTTAACCCCCCCCCCCGCGCCCTCCGGGGGGCCCCCGTTCCGAGCCGATCGCTGGGGAGCAAGCCCAGGGCCGGGCCTTGGCTGGCTTGCTCCGGAAGACTTTAATTTGCACACTCGCCGCCGGGTGGGTCTCGGGCCCCCAGGCTCTCAGGTCCCCGCCCCGCCGCACAGCCTCCTCCACTTCGGCCCCCAGCCGCGGACAGAGCCCCGAGGCCCACGAGCTTCCCCGGCCTCCCCGCGGGCGGCGTCCTCCGCCCGCCCTCCGCCCGCCTCCCTCCGCCGCTGTGCCCACCCCCTGCCCGCAGAGCGCTTGCTGGGGCGGCAGTCAGTTACCTGCTCGGTGGGGCGAGCACGTGCGGGGCCCGACTGACACTCCAGCTTGGCAGGTCTGAGCCCCTGGACCGCAGGTAAGGGACGACGCGTGGGTGGGCTGAGGGTCGGGGGTCCCCTGCAAGGACGCGGGTGGGTGAGAGTAAGGGGGTGGGGGTTGTGTGGCCCCTCGGAATCTGCTTGGGTTAACCCCTTAGGAGCTGAGACTGGGTAGGTTATGGGGGTCAGCTGGGGGGAGCTAGAGGTCTCGAGAGGGACCTCCCACACCGGGGACGCTCCGACACCAGGGTCCTGTGCCAGCTTGAACAGATTCGTGCGCACAAACATCGAGCTTCTCCGAACTGACTCTGCTTGGACAGTCACATTTATTTAAGGTCGAAAATGCACCGTTTGGGTGGAATTCCGTGGTTGAGAATTTGTTTCCGCGCCCCCCCCCCCCCCCATTTATGTCCCCTATGCAATTTCCCTCTGCAGCCTCCCGAGATGTGGGTATGGGCTCCATCTTCCCCACTAAGGAATAAACGTTTGCGCCGGCTTCCTGCTGAAGACCCCTCGGGCGTGTTATTCACGGAGGAGTGCACGCAGCCCACCGGGGTTGAAGCCCCGTGAGCACGCACTCTGGCCTCACGCCCCAAGTTTACTTTTCTTATTTAAAGCTTTGCAGTTGAAATGCACACCCCAGCCAAGAGCAGCCCAGGGCTCTGCGGAGCACTCGTCCCAGTGCACGTGGGCGTATCTGCGCGGGCGCATCTGCGTATGCGCACACGCGCGAGTCATGGTCCCGCGGGCGGCCTCCCCTTGCTGAGCTGGTGGCGACCCTTGCGGCGTTTGGCAAGGCTTCGGGAGAGGCTCATGAAGGATTTCATTGAGTGTGAAGACAGAGAGCAGAGACAGAAAGCAGAAGGAGGCGGCTGCAGCCTTTGTAGTCGCGGAGGAATGCGGAAATGTTGAAGCACTATGTCAAACTTTTTTGAAATGGGGTCAAGTCACATTCAGCCAGCGTGGGAAAGCAACAACAACAACAAAAAAGTGGAGGAGGGGAGGGGGCTACGCACCGCCACTCCAGTCGGGGGGGGGGGTGCAGGCCCGCGGGAGGCAGACTGCTGCCTCCGGGAGCGGCCCGGGGGGGAAGGCGGGCGCCGAAGCCTTTGCTCCCGCTACCTGTGTGGCCCTCGACCTGGCTCGGACCCCCGGCCGAGGTCTGGGGGTCCTTTCCGCAGCTTTTTAGGAAAGCTCTCAAAGGAGCCGGGAGAGACTCAGCCTTGCCCGCGCGGTGCTATGCCAGCACCCAGGGAGGGTCGCGCCATGTGTTCTTTAATTCCAGGCTGAAGGGCGAGCGGGGAAGGAGGGGTGCGGGGCAGGTAAACGCATGCCGAGGGTTCCGGACAGGCGGCTGTCGTGGACCAAGGTCCATCCCAGCCTGAGGCCGCCGTGGGACAGGAAGGCTCACTAGGTCATCTCTAACAACCGAACGGGGAGGGGACGCCGGACCGCGCGTGGGATCTGGCTTCCAGCCTTTGGGGAACCGGGCGACAGTCTTGGCTACCGACCTCCAGGCGCGCCGGACACCCGGCGGGGAGGTTCGGTATCGCTACCCAAGCAAGGGCAGCCCCTTCTCTCACCCGAGAGACCTGCGTTTACTCCCCAACCCCCACCGTCGTATGGGCGATTGGTTTTGCATAGGTTGAGGCCGGCAGAAAACTTAAGGACCGGTACGGGCTAGCTATCTACTCTTTCAGAACACGCCGACCGAAAGTGAGAGGGACCTGCCTTCCTACTGATCTAGGGGGCGGGGGTTGTTTGGGGGTGGGCTACACGACACTCCTCCCCTCCCCTCCCAGGGCCCCTCGCTCTCCCACTCTTAGTAGCCCCAGCCCTCCCCTACCAGATGGTCTGTCCTCCCTGAGTTTCCACCAGGGAGGTCCTCCTCGTCGGAGGCAGAATTCCATCTCTCATAAAGATTGCCTTGCCCCAAAGACCATTTGTGTGTGCAAGTCCCTTTTAAACGTTTCTCGGTAGAAAAACTAAAAGTAGAAAGAAAGCAATTTCCCAGCAGATGTCTGACCACCCCTACTCGTATCTCAGCATCGGGTTACAGGGTCCTGAGAGCCCCAACTCGATTCTGCGACCCCACACTTGTGAACCCCCGTCGCCTTCACACCAGCTTCTGAACACCCCCAGGACTCCGGGTCCCCCGCACGTCCAGGCCCCCGGAGTCGGGGAGGGCAGCCTAGAACGATATAGGTATAAATATTGAGCCCGTGACATTGACGCGCCCGGCGCCTCCCCTCCCCCGCGCTCCCGGCACACTCTGGGCTGCTCGGCACGCCCCCTCCCGTCCCGCTGCGTCCCGCGCGGCGCACATCCCCGAGGGGCCCCTGCAACCTCTCCTCGAGAAGACTGCACGAGCCCTGCTGGGGAAGAAAAGTAACTTGGCTTTTCTCCGAGAAACAGGGCCGGGTTAAGCAGCCGGGTAGAGGGCCGGGGCGAGTAGAGGGGAGCTCGTGGAACCCGGGGGACGTCTTCGGGGCTGTCTGATCGCACTTTCTCCTTGTGCTCCGGTCTCCTCCTCCTAGGTGCAGAGATTGTGGGCAGACTATGTAATCGCTGCGGAGGGGGAAGAGGAGGGATCGGCGCTCTCCTGCGGCGGCGGCGCGGCGACTCGGCTAGGCGGAGTTTCGCGGCGGCTGCGCCCGGCTTGAGCCCGCCGGCGAGAAGCTCTCTCTGTCCAGCTCGGCGGCCGCGAGTCCGACTGCGTGCGTCCCCGAGACGTCCAGGCAGCGACTGTGCACCCCGGTCCCTCTGTGCCGCTCCGGCAGCCTCCAGCCAGCATGGAGAAGGACAGCCTGAGCCGCGCCGACCAGCAGTATGAGTGCGTGGCGGAGATCGGCGAGGGCGCCTACGGGAAGGTGTTCAAGGCCCGCGACCTGAAGAACGGTGGCCGCTTCGTGGCTCTGAAGCGCGTGCGGGTGCAGACCGGCGAGGAGGGCATGCCGCTCTCCACTATCCGCGAGGTGGCGGTGCTGAGGCACCTGGAGACCTTCGAGCACCCCAACGTGGTCAGGTGAGCCTGGAGTCCTGGCTGTCGGATGTGGGAAGGTGGCGGGGAAGGGGTCGCTGGTGACCCAATTAGAGTCAAGAGTTGAATTTTGCCAATAAAACCGGTGATCTTGCTAGACAGGGCAGAAAAGGAGACCCGCGGTTGCTTCCCTGCAGCCAAGCAACTCTGAGGAGCTTTCGCTCTGCTTGTCCCAAGGGGTCCGCGGGCGTTGGGTGCCTTTTAGGGACAAAACCAGACAACCTCAGAAATGTCCCTCTAACCCTTACTAACTTTTCCCATCAGTGGGGGAATTTTTGAGAGGCAGAGTGGGAGAGATATGCAGCTCGTGGTAATTAGGAGGAAACTTTAAGGGTAAGGGCTAATGTAAATAAAGCTTTAAAAAATGCAGAAATGTGTAAGAAGGTGTTTGCCAATCATACCCACACTGGTGGCCCTTTTTTTCTTTTCATTAAAGTCGTAGAATAATGACTTCTGATGGTCTAAGAAATTTGAATGCTGACGCCTAGTGTTAAACATTATTTGAAAAATGTCTTTCAAGGTTGAGTACAGGGGAAGACTGAACAGGGGGATCCAGGGTTAATTTAAGACCATCTTGAGCTACAAAAGACCCTGTCTGGGAAAAGAAAATAAATAAGGGGTGGAGGGCTTCTTAAGCCGTTATCTGATTGTCTGTATCATTTAGTATCTATGGACTGGTATGGGCTAGCTTAGACTGCCTCTCTCAGGGGTTAGATGTGAGGCTACCATGTGATGCTCTTTAGATTCTAAAGCCTCTGTTTTCCCTGGAAGAGTTGTGCAAGTGGGTGGGAAGGCATTCTTAGCCATCCGTCCTGCAAAGTAACCAGCATTAAAAGAAAGTGCGTGTGCATGCTTCTGTGTGGTTGAGGGTAATGGTGTTTTCTCGGAGATGCTGAGGTTTCCCCATTGTGCCTTTCATCCTTTTCTTTTTTAAACAGATGCATAGCTTGAAGTTAAAAAGGGAATGCACAGACCTCTCCACAGACTGGGCGATGAGCTCCCCCCATTCTCAGCTCTTGCTGTATAGGAGAAGGGTGGTCTCAGTGTCTTCATCCTGCCTTCTCATTCCTGTAGGGATTGTGTACAACAAATATGGGCCTACTGTGTGCCCCAGGGATGAAATTATGTAAACAAGCACAGCTAAATATTTTTGTAGAAAGTCAAACAATTTAACATTAGTCATCAAAATTGAAAGACCCAAGACTGACCTTTGAAATACCAAGCCCTCTACAGACCCGGAGTCTACGGAATCTTCTGGGAGGTTTTTAACTGCTCTTCCAGGCTCTGGATGGTTTTGGGGGTTTAGTTATTGTTGCTTTGCTTTGGGATTTATTTATTTATTTATTTATTTATTTATTTATTTATTTATTATTTATTTGTAGTGCTTCGTTCCCAGTATAGTCAGACTCAGGCTAGAATGCAGCAGTGAATCAGGTATAAAATAAGTAAAAAGACGTTATAAAGAAAGGACCCCATGTACCTATGCTTTAGCTAGGTGGCAAGAGTATAGGGGGGAGGTGACACCAAAAGATAATGAGACATGGGAGAGTCTTCTAGAAAGTCAAGTTTTACCTAAACGCAGTGGATTACCATGTGTGTGTGTGTGTGTGTGTGTGTGTCTGTGTGTTCATTCGTGTGTGTTCCCATCTTTGTGTGTATTTAAAAGGAAAGAAATTCTTCAGGGAGGTCTGTGATATTGGTGGGCAAGAGGAGGGCACATGCTGATTCTCTTATATTCTAGAGGAGTCGCAGAAGGTGCGCCCAAGGATGAATTCCAACGTTAGAATTTAATATCAAGTTTGATTTTGTCTGTTACCTGTGGAGTGTTCAGTTAAGAGAGCTGTTATCATATATGTGAATAAAACAACATTCTTCCAGACAAACACTGTTGTATAACCTGTTCCTTGATCACGGTCCATTGTAAAGTCTTCTTACAGAAGAGGGCTGCTTTGTTGTGGTGAGGTTTGGCTAGCTAGCTCATCCCATTCTTCTGCTTTATCCTCCTGAGGTTGGTGTGTCTCTAGACAGCTTTAGTTGACACCCATAATAAGATTCTGAACTGTGAATTTCAGGAGCATCTACTTAGAAGCAAAGGGAAAAGATGCTTTCTAAATTTATTTTTACCTCTTACGATACCTACCTACTTAGAGTTGTGAGGATAAAGTTAAGAGTGTAGATGAAAGCCCTCTGAGTTTCAGGGTATTTCAGGTACATGCATATGTCAGAGATTATCAGACCCTTGGCCTAGAACAGGTCCCCAGGCAGGCATCATTTATCTGACATTTTAACAGAACAAGTCAGATTCCTGTTTTGACACTCCAGGATTGTTGTGTGACAAAACATTTCCTCAGGGGAGATGCATCATACTCAACCCAGCATCCCAGATAGGGAGCCCACAGCAGACCAAAGTACAAATACCGCCAGGGTCCAACTTGCTAATCCAATGAGTTTTCTTGGGGTTATTTACACTAATATGGACGAGGAGCGACTAGAGCAGAAATGACAAAGACAGCTGCATCACCAAAGTCCACGAAGCTCACGATGCTGGGAACGGGAGTACACTGCGCAGCCCACTCATAGCTAACCGGCTTGGGGGTTGGAGGCAACCCTTTCCAGACTGCTTCAGTTGGTCTCAACCTCCTCCAGGCAGCTGGCTGGTTTCTGCCGCTTGCAGATGAATGGTCTGCTCTCTGAGTCTTTGCAGCCTGACCTAGCTTCAGAGGAAAGCTCAACCTGTCTGCTTTTATAGCAAGGAGGGACTTGGTGAACCTGGTCAGTTTCAAGGCCTTCCTGAAGCTATTCTGAGTTGTTTTTTGTTTTTTGTTTTTTTTTTTTACCTTCCTGCTTAAGGAGCTTCCTGTTGGATGGAATGTTTTAATCATGGAGGAAACTGTTATCAAACAGGGACCAAGAAGCTGCCAGTACCCTGAATTTATCCGCAAGGGGAATTGACTGGCTATACGCCATGAGATTAATGAAATGGCCCTTTACTAATGACGACATCCCCACGAGCCATGGGCCATCTTCATTCCCCTCTTGGTCTCTTTCCTGTCCCCCCCCCCCCCACAGCACTAACCTACCCCCATGACTTGTTTATTTGGCTGAACAAGGAGCAATTCTTACTTTAGAGGTTTGCTTAATAGTTTTAGGGGCAGTGTCAGGAAATCGAGGATAAACGACAGTTCTTTTCCTTCCAAGGGAGAGTGTCAAAACTGAAACCCCAAATCTGTAATTTGTTGTCTTTCCTGGGGGAAAGTTTTACTCTCATAAGCCTGGGTTTTTAAAGATTGCTTAAAAGGGCAGATGCTTTTTTAAGTGCCTTCAAGCCATAAGTAATTGATCATAATTATAGTCCTTACCCAAACGTAGTTAAGCGTCTAATCTCGAAGGAGCACAATAAACATATTAGTTTTTTTTTCAAAAGTTTAAAGATTTAGTTTTGATGGATTTACCAGAAAGGCAGCCTTGTTATTGTTGGTGTGAAAGCACTCCGAGCTTGCAGGACAGCACTGACCTCACATTCTTGCTTACCTGCACTTGATGTGTCCCAGACCCAGGCTTCCTGAGCCAGTGGTGTCCGACACACATTTGCTCTTATTTTACGGTTCGTAATCCTGAAATCTGGAGCCATTGCCAGGTTCAGACTGTTAAGATTGGAGTTTTTGCATTCCACACGTGAGTTCTGTTTGCCATCCTGAACGAAGACACAGAGATGAAATACAACTTGTTTTTTATTAGCAGTCTGTTTATGCACCAAGTATGTATATTGAGGACCTACTACGTGCAGGACAGTTTCTAGAACAAAGGGGGTGAGGCAATGGACAAGTCAGAGGGAATCGCTACTCTTGTGAATTTACTCCCCGCCCCTTTGTAGCCCTGGCTATCCTGGAACTTGCTCTGAAGACAAGGCTAGCCTCTAACTCAGAGATCTGCCTGTCTCTGCCTCCTGAGATTAAAGGTGTGGCTTTTTCTTTCCTTCCTGCCGGCCTTTCTTTCTTTCCTTTGGTTTTCTCATCTCTTTAAAGAACATATTTGTCTAAGCAAGGCGTGATGGGGAATGCTTGTAATACTGAAACTCTAGGGCAAATCGAGGCAAGAGTTCAAATCATTCCCAGCTGCTTGGCAAGTTCAAATCCAGTCTGAGCTGCAGGAGACTGTCTCTTGTTCTTATTTCAGTTACTGCTTTCCCCCCATTTAGCCTGCCCAGTTTTACAAAGCTGCTTATGTTTGTGGCAAATTAGTTACAAGAATTCGCTGATTGGGTAGATCAGATAAACAGAACACTAGTGAGAGTCACTCAGTGTGTGCAGGTTAAATTTTCCCTTAGGGACATGCAAGTTGATCTATATAAAAAGGCATCGCCAATACTTGGGCTCCATTTATTTCAGCAGGTGTTAAAGAGAAATATCTTTACTAGAATCCAGTTGTAGGAAAGGTACCTGGGCAGTCAGTTGGCTACTCAAAGGGTTCTGCAATCGCTGAAAATACAAGCAGAGAACTATTCTGTGCTGTGAGACAGAGATAAACGCAAACTGTGAGTTTGTTAGAAGAACAGCAAAGTGATTCAAATTCAAGCATTAGCTCCGAAGGCTAAGGTGATTGCCTGTCAGCAGACGAAGTTATAATCCATACATGTTTTAAACACATTAAGCTATTATTAGAGTATTTAGTCACTGTTTTTAAAGGCAAAAGAAAACGAGGTTTGCAGCTCAGTGATTAAGACGTTTCTCAGTTTTTTTTTTCTTTTTAAAGTTTTTAGCAACGTGTAGTTTAAAAGGAGAGAAGAAATGCGACTTGAAGAACATATTTAATTTTTCCTATGAATTTAAAGCCAGGCTTTCAGAGGTCTTGGTTTTATTAATAAGAGTGTTGTTTTGTGGGTCCATGGGGGGCTTGCCTCAGTGAAAACAGGAAAAGCAGCACATCGGTCTCCATTTAAACTTCAGTGTGTAGAGTATGTGTGTTCTTCTTTCTCTGGTTTCTTGAAAAGTTGCAGCCGTCGGAGCTGTTTAGTAAACAGACATTTTTACAGTGACATTCTGCTCATTCTTTTCCTGTAGTTGAAATTAGTAACGCTGAGGTTTCAGCTCTGCGCTTGTATTCTGCTGTGTGTAAATTAGCGTCACGGAATTCATGGAACCTCCCTGTGGACTCAAGAAAAGTGAAGTCTCTAAAAAGGAAATGCACATGTGAATAACTCTCCTGTGGTATTCGTCTTGTTTAAGACTCGGGTCAGTGACTCTCTGTGGAAATAGATCCTTATTTAAAAAAAAAAAACATCGTGCTTCTAATTAATTTAAGACCCATTGTTTAGATCTCTGCCATTGTTGAATTAGTTACCAGTATTTGTGTGTACTTACATGGTGTGGTTAGAATGTTTCACTTGCAGTAATAAACCAATCTCCGAAGATTTCCTTTTGGAACCATCTTTTTCCTCCTTAATTTCTGCATCAATGCTCATGTGTGTTAGGGACAAATGTGACATGAATCTGTCATTGTACCAGAATGTTTATCCTCAGCTCACATATCAAATGTTCCTCAGTTTTTTTCTCATTTAGATTTCAGTTGATAGAGTTGCTGTTTTAACGCACATCATTGGAGATCCATTTATAAATTATTTATAAATAGCCTATTGTGCGTTTGCACAAACAAGCCAATGGACAGCATTTTTCTATTGTAAAAGAATACTGCTTCACTATTAGCTATTCATAAGGAACTTTATATTTTCTGTATATGGTTGTTTTCTCTGCACGTGTGTAGGTGTCCCGTGCATGGTTCCTATGGAGCATAGGAGAGGAGGTCAGATTTCCTGGAACTAGGGTTACAGGTGCTTATTAGCTTTCACGCGGGTCCTCTGGGAGAATAGCCAGTGTTGGGATGCCTAACTTAACTTACTGTATTTCATTTATTTAGGAAACGTAAACTTGCCATTCAATAATAATAGACATAAAAGGCACAGTTGTGTTTTTGCAGATATTGATATTGGAAGATTTGAAGGTGTTAACTCTAATCTAGGCATATATGAGGCGCACTGACACCTTCAAGTACATAATCACATTCTAACTGCTTCTTACATCTCTTCATTATTGATGCTGACTTTGGTAGTATTTTCTTGTGTTCTCTGTGCGCTTGCTACTTGTGGACAGACTGGCCTTTCTGGTTCTTGTAGGTGCCCTTATTACATCTATTCCTTTGACTTTACTTGGGATCAACTTCAGAATGTCAGCTCGGGGCTCCTCCCTGCACCACTCTGTTTCATGTAGCCTTGAGTGGTGCGCTCTTTAATAAGCCTCTTCTTGGTGCACCCTCAAGGCAGTTAGAACATACTTATTCCCTTATATTAACTATTATAGAAAATACGCTAATCCTCCTCAACCAGTCCTAGTTATAGATTCCCTGAGGCAGAAGGTGTCTTGCGATCATGTATACCTCGTGGCAAGAAAATGAAGACATATGAGGACTGATGCCATAGAAAGGGGGTACTAAGAAGAGGGCCCCCTGGAGTATTTGTATCACATGAAAGAGTGTCAAATAAAGTGGGGTGAGTGCTTGTTTTTATCAGGAATAGATGACGATGTCAGAGAAGGCAGAGTTCCCGGCGCCAAGCAGTTGTTCACTGAGCATCTTTTTTGAAATGTGACTCACATAGTGGTCACATACTGGAATGCCTCTGCCCTGCCCCACCCCGTAAATGAAGATTTGAAGCTTGAAAATCTCCTCCAAAAATGCAGGAAGATCCATCAGATGATGATGAATGACATTTTGAAGGGTCATCGTGACCAGTGGCCCTTGTTTGAATATGCTTAGATGTTTTTTCCCTAATAGTAAGATATGTACCACTCATGGACTAGAAATGGGACACTTCGATTCCTTTTTTTTTTTTTTAGTTTTTACTTTTATTAATTTATTCAGATTACAACTCAATTGTTATCCCATCACTTGTATACTCCCATTCCTCCCTCCCTCCTGCTTTTATCCTACTCCCCTCCTCTATGGTTGTGACTGAGGGGGACCTCCTCCCCCACTATATGCTCATAGGCTATCAAGTCTTATCTTGGTAGCCTGCGTATTCTTTCTTTGAGTGCCACCAGGTCTCCCCACCAAGGGGAGGTGGTCAAATATGGGGCACCAGAGTTCATGTCCGAATCAGTCTCAGCTCTCCACATAACTGTGGAGACTTCGATTCTTTTCTTGTCCCCTCAACTTAACAACAATGTTATCTTGGGTAAAATAACGTCTCTCGGGTGCCGTTTCTCAACAGTCGAGGAGGAAGTTATTCCAAAACCTTGGGCGTTAGTGGGTTGACATGATCAGGTGAAACTGTGAAGAGGTCAGAATGAACAAAAATGGGCATTAGCAAAACCAACTCCTGCCCCTCCAGCAGAAAATACACTTCACAGAGAAAACTGTCATGTGCACAGGTGAGCTGCATGTATGTGTTTTTATGGCTCTCCCACTCCAGGTGACAGCAAGAAGGGATTCAGTGTTACAGAAGAACATAGCCTTTCCTCCGTGCTGGAAATTGATGTTGAGTTTACTTGGTGCCGCATCTGAGTGATCCAGTCTGTTAGTGGGATCCTTTCTTTCCCAATGTGGAGGTCTGTACACCTTCCTGCGATCTCTCAAATGGGGCCTTGATTCCCTTTGTGTTTCATGCTTTAAAACAACTCAGCGAGTACTTAGATTCTTTGCTTGCTAGCTCATTGTAATATTTTCCCACAGGTATTTATTTGTGTTTTTTTCCTCTGTGTATATGATGGTCACTCACATATATACCTGCAGAGGATACGTTGGAAGAACTGGCCACTCTCCTTCTACCATGTGGGTTCCAAGAATCTCCTTCTACCATGTGGGTTCCAAGAATTGGGCACAGAGTGCCAGGACTGGCAGCAAGTACCAGCTCACCCTTCCTCACACCTTATAAAATCTCAAGCGGAGTGACTCATTTTATGTCACACATTTGCACCTCTGCTTGTTTTCTGAGTCTGCTTCTGTTAAGAACCTCTTCATGACCCTCAGATGTTCTGTGCTATGTAAGTCAGTAGGACAAGCTGATCTGAGCAAGAGAGCCAGGCTCTTCTCAGAGGCACCATTTCTAGCAAGTCCTCTCTTCTCTCACTTCCTTTATTGCTGAGTCATCTCATAACCTTTGTGGTTGGGTATTCCTAATGGTTGGTATAAAACATTTACTTATCCTAACATGCTTTTGATTTTAAAAGGCATACAAGTGTTACACCACTTATTTAGCAACAGAACAAGAAAAACAAAGGACCTGAGAATAGGCTTTTACTTCAGGTACTGAGTTTAATAAATCTATTTTTATTTACTTACAATCCCTTTTGGACTTATTTTATGAGTGTAGGTGTTGTGCCTGCTTGTGTGTCTGTGCATTGTGTACCTGTGGAAGCCAGAAGAGTGTATTGGATCTGCTGGAACTAGAATTTAGAATTGCACATGGGTGTGAGTTACCATGCCGGGAATGGGCCTAAGTTTCCTGCAAGAAGAACAAATGCTCTTAGCCACTGAACCATGCTTATGGCCTCAAGAAATAATATTTTGAAAAATTAGTGGAACTTAAGATACTTAGCAGTCTCAAGTTGGGAGTTTTCAATGATTTAGTATGTGTCCCAACCCTATAAAATCACTTTTGAAAAGTACTTTAGAGAGGTAAAAATGAAATTCTTTACTTGAGTCTTTAGGAACCAAGTCATATATATTGAAAAGGTTGGGTAAAAGGTCGCATAGAGCTAATAGTGGATGAAGAATATGTGACTTACCTAATTTTCACAATAACATGTTTTTTACACGCTAGTTACCAAAAAATTTTAACGTCCTGTTGGTCATGCTAAGTCATTTTAGCTTTTGGGATTTACTTTAATGAACTTCTGGATTTTTAAACTACCACCAATACCAACTGGGATTAGAGATATACCAAGTAGTTTTGCAGAGGCAGCGTCTTGTTTTTTTGGTTTGGTTTGGTTTTTTCTTTTTCTTTTTCTTTTTCTTTTTCTTTTTCTTTTTCTTTTTCTTTGTGTGTGTGTGTGTGTGTGTGTGTGTGTGTGTGTGTGTGTGTATGTTTTCTCTCTATGTCTCTCCACTTGTGGCAGACATGGATGGGGTGAAAAAGGTGATCTCAGCAAGTTCTGTATGTGATTGAATTCATTCATACAAATCCCAGGCCTAGAACCCAGCAGTGCATAGCGGCATGTGCCTATAATCGTAACGGAGGTGAAGACAAGAGATTGGAAGTTCAAAACCAGTCTCTGCTACACAGCAAGTTCAAGACCAACCTGGGCTGCAGGAAACCCTGTGGAAGGAAGGAAGCTGGCTGGCGGGTTGCTGGCTTTTGAGATGAATCAAGAGAAGCACATTTACAAAGGATGGTACATTCTTTGCTTCAGTTGATAAAGAGCTGAATCCATCATTAGGCACGTAGAGACTAGTCTAGGGTAGAACTATGTGTCTGAAGGGACTATACACACACTGAAAGGAAAGAAGATAGAAAACACTGGTATGTGCTAAGTTGAGAAAGAAGGAAAGAATTGGGGCTAGCAACGAGGTCCCAAGTTCCTGGATGTGGCATGGCATCTGCCCTGTTGATGGAACACTCGAGCCAGTGCATACTTAATGAATAAAGCCAGAGTGTCTCTCTTAGAATTCTATAGCAGTAAATCACACAGTCTGGCTGCTTTTCTTGAAGACCTTATTTCAACCGGTGTTAGATGGTTAACTTGTTAGCAGGTTGCCCACTCAGGTACTGCTTGCAAGAATTGAATGTGTACTGTCTGCTTGCCATTAGGGTAAGATTTTTCAAGAGGACAAGAATCTCCATCCTGTTTGTCACTGCATTACTTCCTGTATCCAGAACAGTGTTCTGTAAGTGTTGTGTTACGTAAATGAGTGGCTAGATAAACTGTGATGAAATCTTACCCTTTTAGAATAGGACCACTGATAATAAAATGTAAATTAACATGAAGTTTCAGTAGGCGTTTTGTTTTTCTACATCGTACTTTAAATGTCTTTAGGATGAGACAGTCTAATAATTACGATACTATGTGGTTGAATCCTTGACAGTAAATTGGACTATAGGAAACAGGAGCTCTTTGGTAATGTAATAATTGGCAAGCAGATAAAGCCATGAGATATTTCCTTTGCAAATTCTCCCACTGCTATACTTTGGTATCAGTAATAGTAAGTATCATGATTCTTATTGTAGATGGTCTTTTTTTCAGATTTGATTTGCATATTTTGGTGGAAACACGACACAGCTTCATATCTCTGGATTAAGAATTCTTACAAAAATGGTTGGTGTAGGTTTCCTATGGTTACTATAAGCTCCAAGGCCCCTGCATAGATGACGTGCTGTCTGTTCTGTAACATACTGAGGCTTAAGTGCTCACTCTTAAGAGTCTTGCCTTTGTGCTAGGATTGCATACACTTTCTTCTAGGTTTGCTTGTGGACCCTGCTGTCAGTTGGCCATGATCAACTATAGAAATACTTTTTCAGTAAAGAAGAAGGGAAGAATAGCATAGGAAAAAAAATTGTGCCATCCCCAGTCACTCATCAGAGTATGTTACTCAAGTTTGGTACCAAAATTTGCAGAGGAGGGAAGTTGTTGCAAGTTTTCAGTTTAAAGTTAGTTACATTCCATGGTGATGCTGTTCAGATCAGTGTCGTCATGTCATGAGTTTCCTCAAAACTTAGGGGTTTAATGCAGTCGTTTTCCATTTCATGGATGTAGTGGGGGGGGGGAGTTCAGTACAGTAAGAGCAGAGCACCTCTGCTCAAGATGTCTCAGATGGAAGCGATCCAGCAGCTAGGAATTGGATTCCTGTAAACAGTGTGTATTCCCAAGGCTGGCGACGTAAGCGGTTGGTGGATGGGTAGAGACATCGGGTAACTTGATCTATCTTTGTCCAGGGTGTATACACCTGGCCTAGGCTTCCTTTGAGATCCAAAACCTTCAGAGTAGTTGGGTTCATGTGGTGTCTCTGGGTTACAAAAACCAGGGTCCCCACAAACAGTTTTTGCCAGATTTGTTGGTTGCAAGTGAGTTCAAACCCCACAGATTCAAGAGAAGGGAGTCTGTACAGCACCATAATGGAAGGAAGGATAAAGAATTGGCCACTTTCATAAACAGTCATCTTTCTCTGTAGCCATGATAACAGTACTTGGCCTTCTCTGTAGCCATGATAACAGTACTTGGCCCATATACAAAAGTGCTTGTAATTAAACATCAACCAACCAAAACCAAAATAACATGGCTCCCGCTCTCCTTCTGTATTCCCAGCACCCCGCCTCCCAACATCTTCTTTTAATGGTATTTTTGGCCTTGCTGGTAGCTGCCGCCACAAATATAGGTAGTAAGCTAGTTCTGTGTGTTGATACTAAACTCCAGACACTATCTTTGGGCTTCCTAGTCTAAAGGTGAGAATTTAATTTCCTTCAACTGTTGCCTCTTAGATTTAAAAAAAATATTTTTATTTCATATAATAATCCTGAACAAGTTCATTATTGTATAGACTGGTTTAATAAGAAAGAGACGCTCCCTAACTTCCCTCTACTCTGCAGTCCCTTAGCCACGCAATGCCCGTTGGTTGTTAAATGCTTGTGTTTTTTCTTCCCTTCTTCTCGGGAAGTTGAATGCTGGGCTGGTAAAATGCTCACATTTATTATGACTATAGAGAGAGCGCAACGCAGGGCCAAATCGTTGGTGTTTCTGTTTTCTTCTGCACACATTGGACTTTGTACTTCACCAAGATCTTTGTAGTCCTTCCTTTAGATATTTCTTATTCTGCATCATGTGTTTAAAACTGTGCCCTATTTTAGTGTACTTTTTCTTCAAGAGATGACTTTCCTGCACCATTTTTGTTCCTGGAGTTTATGATTGCCTTTGTATTTTTGTTGTCCTTTTGGTCTGTCATAACCTGCATACTTCAGAGACACCATGACATACGTGTGGTGGTCTCTTTACTGTGCTTTATTTCGTTGAACTAGCTAAGCATCCCATGAGATGTGACAGCCAATTTAATAAAGATCTGAAATATTCCCCTTCAGGTGTCAGTGGCCTCCCTTTCTGGGACGCGTGGCAACTTTCCTTCCTATCGTCATCTGCTTTTTCCTTTCTTGAGTTTCTTGCTTATGGAGTCAAAGAGCAGGGTGTGTGTGTGTGTGTGTGTGTGTGTGTGTGTGTGTGTGTGTGTTGGCAGCAGGGCAGTTTTGTTTTGCTTTGGTTTGTTTTTGTTTTTATGGACAGTATTTTTAAGCTTCATCCATGTTGTTGACTCTGTCAGGAGTTCATGCTTTCCCATCACTTGATTTTACCACAATTTGTTAATTCACATGTCAATGGTCAATTGGTGTTGTTTTCACAATGGGGCTATTACAAATGACGCTCTTATGACTTCTCATGTATAGACCTTTGCACTGATATGACATATGTTTCCATTTCCGGGGCAGACATCTAGAAGTGAGTTGCTGATTGGCTTGACAACAGTGTGCTTAGTTTTTAAAGAAGCTGCCAAACTTTTCCAAACTGGTTGTATCATTTCTTTCGGCAATGTGGAAGTTCTCATCTTTACTAACAGTTGGTATGTTAGAGTTTTGATTTGCTTATAATTGTTGTCAACCTGCATTTGCTGTGAACTACAAAGTAGATTTCATTAGTGGGTGTGAGGTGCTGTACAGTGAATCACATCTTCTAAGGGTGTTCTCTAGGGGTTTATGCAATGTGCATATTCCATCTAGGATTTGGGTTTAGTGATCTATATTCCTTATTTTTATTCTTTTGTCTTTTAAATGTCCGTAGTTTCTTCTTTCATTCCTGATGTTAGTAACTTCTGATTTCTCCTATCTTGTTCTTCTTTTGTGGGTTTTTGTTGTTGTTATTTTGTCAACTTTTTTCTTTTCATTTAACCAGTCTTTGGTTTCATTGATTTCTTTTGGTTTTCTACCATTTATTTGTTGCTGCCTTCCTTTTAATACTTAGGTCTCTTTTATTTTATCATTAGCTTAAAATAGCAATGTTTTAATGTAGGCATTTGTGTTACTTTATTTGCTCCCTACAATTTTTAGTATATCATAGTTTCATTCAATTCAGATATTTAAAATTTTTATAACTTACTTTTCTTTGATCCCTAGATTTTTAAATTACTAGACAGATAAAGGATTTTACATATATTTTCATACTAATTAAATTCTGTTGTAATTAGTCCTTTTAAAGTTTAGTAACTTTGGTCTGCCGAACAGCTGATTTTATCATTGACAGCCTATTTGTCATTTTTTGCCTTGTTTTATTTGTGTTTTCCTTTAAGTCTTTTGAGAATGATTATAATATGTACAATAATCTTTTTAATGTCTTTGCTGTTTCATAAATGATGTCATTTCTGAATCTGCTTTTGAGGACCGATTTTCCTCTTAGTTATAGCCCACATTCTCCTGTATGCTTGCCTTTATGTTGAGAGTCAGACATTGTGAATGGTACACTGGTGAGTGCTGGATTTTGCTGTGTTCCTTTAAAGAGTGTTGGCTTTGTCATAGGCAGTCAAGTTGGGTTGAGGTTCAGTTTGATCCTTCAAAGGCTTAGTTTACTTCCGCGTTGCTGTTGGTAAGGGGACCTGGCTTTCTTTAGGACTAGCTCAGCCTAGCATTAGCCGCATTCTTCTCTTGTGCTTGCTCTTCTTTCACAAGTAGGAAGCTGAAAGATTTGCTTGCCCTCTATAAGCTCTAGCAGTCATTGGACGTACAGCTCTGTGGGGCTCTTTCCTCACAACTGGTCTTTGCTTGTAGCACGTCCACGTATAAACTGTGATGCTCAGAAGAGCTTGATGGGTGCCATGTAGACTTCTGAACCTTTCCTGATGGATGGCTTTCAGTATTCTCCGTGTCTTTTGAACTTTGCTTTTTCTGTCTGTGAACCCAGTGAGACTGTAACCTGGAATCTTCCCTGGGCCTGCCGTCTAGAAACTGTCTTCGGACAGAATGCCAGAGCGGCCAAGGCTCAGCTGTAGTCCAGCATCTTAAAACAGCTGTTGCTTGTACTTTATCCAGCTCCTGGTTGTTGATGCAGGTAAGATGCCTGGGCCCTCTTGCTTTGTGTGTCCAGTGGAACATTTTACTTTTGCATGAGTGTGCATACATGTGTGTGTATGCATGTGTGTGTGGGTGTGTGGTGTGTGGTGAGCCCTCCTGCTTTGTGTGTCCAGTGGAGCATTTTACTTTTGCATGAGTGTGAGCACACATGTGTGTGCATGCACGTGTGTGTGTGCGTGTGTGTATGTGTGTGTGTGGTGAACCCTCTTGCTTTGTGTGTCCTGTGGAGCATTTTATTTTTGCATGAGTGTGTGCATACATGTGTGTGCATGCGCGCGTGTGTGGTATGTGTGTGCACATGCTTGTGTATTTGTTCATACATGAACGGTGCATACACACGTTCACATACTTTTTTGTGAGTGTGGGAGTGGGCAGGGTTGACACGGGACAGCATTCTTCAGTTACTCTCCACTGTTTTCCTCTGAGACTGTTTCCCCAGTGAACTCAGAGTTCACTGATCCTGGCTAGCCTACCATGCCAGCTTACCCTGGGGGTGCTAGCATGCCATGCAACTGTCATGCCTGCCCAGCTATTCTGTGGCTGCAGGGAATCTGAACTCTGGTCTTCACAGTTGCACAGGAGGCTGTCAACTTGCTGAGCCACCTCTCTACCGCTCTACATTAAGTTTTAATAAAGCCACAGTAGCTAAGACAGCTTCTATATGGACCTTTTCCTCTCAACTGATGTTCATTTCTGAGGCAGTTTCTGAGAAGCTTGCCTACAATAGGGAATTAGGGGTGGGCGGTATGGCTTGTAGAATTTAGTTTTGGTTTTCAGTGAGAAAACCAACTGTTAAGACATACATGCAAGAGTGTTCAGATACTGTAGCGTGGTCTTTGCCTCCCGAGTGCTGAGGCAAGGATGTGACCGTGGGGACACTGTGATCAAATGTCAGATGTTCAGCAGACTCTCTGAGCTGTATTCTTGCCCTTTTCTCCCATTGCACCTTCTGGCTCTTGGTTCCTACTTCCTGCTTCCTGCACAGAACCCTCATGGCAGGTTCTAGAGCACTGGACTCAGGCCAATAAAAATATTTGAGTACGTCATCGACGTTTATTGATTTATGAAACTTACATATACATATAGATATAATATTGTGTATTAAAATAAACAAAAATTAATGATTTTGAAATGAAGGGATTAAATCCACAAATAAAAGCTACTTCCAAATTCCTCGGTTTATTTTATCCGTTTTTCACATTGGAGGTCATTATTTCTTTGATGATGTTTATTTTAATCCATCTAGAAAATTTACTAAACTCTTGAGTGCGAAGTTTGTCTGTGTGCGGGTGTGTGTGTGTGTGTGTGTGTGTGTGCTTTTGTGTCCCTTTTGTAGCTGGGTCTCTTTCACTTCAGCGCCGTCTGAGAAAGACTCAAGGCAGGTAGTTACAGTGAACATCTCACTTTGTTCCTGTAATGGGCGAAGAATGGCTGCCGCCTAAGGACTGCTTACTCCTTTCGGGAAGTTTCCTTGTTGCACCCGTCCTTAAGTTTGGTATGTCGGAGGAAGGGAGAACCGAGGAAGGAGTCCATAAACGCTACCAGGAACAGAGAGGGTAAAAGGCAACAGCTCAGAGAAATAGGGAGGGTGCGAGAGCTCTGTCTGCCCTGTGTAGCTTGCCTTCTTTTAATTTGGGAGACGGTATTATCTTCTGGAAAGGAGCCATAAATGTAGAAGAAGCATTGCCTCATTCTTTCAATGCCCATTGCACCTGGCTGCTTGAAGCCCTTGTTGTGTTGTAGGTTTCACACTGTTAATGTACCATCTCCAAGCCAACAGCTGGTAACCGGAACATGTGAGAGATAATGTGACATCATATTTGGAACGGTGGCCAATTGATTTTTTTTTTCCCCTAAGGGAAACAAACTAGAAAATTTTAGAGGCGTAATTAACTATAAATGAATTCATTGCAGGGATTTCCCATGCTGATGATTTAAAAGAATAAATTCTGCATGCAAATGAATCATTACAAACTCAGCCGAAGCTTGTTGCCTACTCAGGTTTACTCACCATGGTGTGTTTTTGATGGAGACAGGAAGTGAAAAAGCAAGGTCTATGAGATTTCTTTTTCAGTGAAGTCTCAGCCGGTCTTTTAATGCTTCTCATTTAGGCTCTGGTCACCAGGGTAAATGACTCAAGGTATCTATTGCTGCTTAGCTGTTTTTAAAAGGGGGAATTTCCCCCATGTTCTCGCCTCCCTAAACCAGCTAATTATATACTGGAAGTTTCAGTACTTTGTTCGGAGTTTGTGAAGTCAGCACATTTCTGGAAGCTCCCTGTGAAAGTGCTTCTGAGCTGGCCTGATGCTTTTGTCTCTCCATCTCTGCAGCTAGCTTAGGACTGTAAGGACACAATTCTATTGCTACTCCCCCCCCCCCTCACATTTGATGTGGTAGTTTGCATACAGCTGCAGGGTAGACAGTTACCTTTGAAAGGAACATTTGGCTGCTCTAATTTGATTAAAGAAAACCACCTCAATCATTTCTAGACTGAGAACGTTTTCATTTTAACTTGGCAGTAAGAGCTGGGAATGTCCTTGCCGCACTCAGATATGTAGGGGAAAGCAGTTAGGAACAAAACCAACGGCTTGAATGAAGGAAGTGTTGATGCATTTTTTTTTTTTTTTAAAAGACAAGCAATATTATATAGTGTTGCTTCTGTTTCTCTGTCCCAGCTTTCTGTGTCACATTGCCTTCCTTTGCATGGTGAGTTTACTTAGCAATCCTGATCAAGAAATGGGTTCTGGCAGCAGTTTAGGACTCCGTGTCTTTGTAAACACATTTTTACATAGAACTAAGATTCCCAAATCTCAAATTACTATGAATCACATCTTCTTTCTTCACTGCTGTCGGAATAGGCCTGGAAAGACTTTGAATAACGGATCCAGGTTGAGAGTTTGGTTGTAGCTTGCATGGAAGAAGTCTGCCCCTTGTCCCAAGCCTACGCATCCTGGGCTAGCTTCCAGTGGCAGACCTGCTCTTAAGCTAGACCACAGAACAGTCCAGATTTGAATCTGTTGATTGTAAGTTGACGCCAGCCTCATATGCATGTGTATGTCCCGGGGAAACAATGGAGTGAGATGTTAGTATCCGTAGGACAAACCATGAGTAAATTCTTGAGCCAGCATTCTGTATTCTTGTACACACAGTGCTCCTGTGGAAGGTTCCCCAATGGACAAATTTGAGTGTGGAAGTGCAGGAAGACCTAGAATTCAGGGCTAGCCTGGGCTACACAGTGAGAATGAGAGTCGGTCGCCATCGTCCTCCCCCCTCCACTACATGCCTCATTACATTTTTATCTTGACTTTTGTCTACTTCAGTTCTGTTTACATAGCAACAAAAAAGGAGGCTAGGGTAGGCTTGTCACTCCCACTTCACAGATAAAGACACAACGCTTAAATGACTAGACCACACATCTCAGCTCTAGGGCAGTATTTCCTATACAGTTCTCTATTGCTACAAGCGTTTTAATTCATGCAAAGATAATTTGGATTAGACTGTTAAAGATCTGGCCAATTAAGTGAATATAAAGGGCATGCTGATAAAAGTACACTGGGTTTTTGAGAGATGGATACTGTTTCAAGTTCTGTTGCTGAAAACTAGAGGTAGAGCAGTTTAATTTTGCCAAAAATAAATTGCACATAATTATTTTTGGTAGTGGGGATTGAACCAAGGGTCATGTGCATGCACACATGCGTGCACACACACACACGTGCACACACACACACACACACACACACACACACACCTGCGCCAACAACTATCTCCCACATGCACACCTGTTTTACAGCCAGAAGGTTTGATTGCTCCTTAGTGTATTCATTCTGTTGGTCATGGACTGACATCGGCTTCTTATGTGTGTACATATGGATTATGGAAAATAATTGAGTATATATATGTGTGTGTAGATTATATGTACTTTTCAGACAGTTGGTTTTATTAGGCACTTATAGATGGTATATGCATGAAGCTGGTGCTCTTAAGTCGCTGTTTGCTGTTGTTGAACCTGCATTCAGCAATCCATAGTTGTGCACTAAGCATGTGAGAAGCCAAAGAGTGGCAGGTCAAAGGAAGGAGTCTCACCTTTGAGTCTGGCATGAGAAGTGCTGACAGTTGGGTTGTATATGCTCTTGATGAGTCAGCATTTCCTGGTTTCTCTTGCCAGCCAAGCTGTCTACTGGTATCAAATGACTTTGGTCCATGCTGAGGATTTCTCAGAACCATTATTTTTTTTAAAAATACTAATAATGAGTGTGCAATTATTTCTTCTATTTTCTGTTTTTTGTTACCTGGCACTAGGATGAACTAATTATTCTGTTTAGCATAGCATTAGATCCTGTGTGTTACTAAATTCTCAGCTTCAGGAAGTAGATTTGGCTCTGACTATAAGTAAACATTTCTTTACCTCTTGGGACAGTCCTGCTATAATTCATTTGGTTTTTATTGTCTCTGTGCAAACTAATAACAGACAGAAGCGGAAGGAAACAGAGTTCAAACATCTACAGCAGCGTTTGCTGCTTCAGCTTTACCAAAGGCTTACTGACTAGTGACAAGGCAAGCAAAGGAAATCGTGGCTCTGCTTCGTGGGTCCCGTGTCACTTTCTAGTTGGTCCAGATTGAGCCTACTGTTGTGAGCAAAGTGAGCTGGCTTTTACTCCTTTGTCCTGTATTTCAGACCCTTAGTTAATGGTGAGTGCAGAAGAAGATGAAATTTTTCAGAAAACCTTACACCTCAGGTTTTCCTAAGCTGTAATGCCATCAGTTGCAGGACCTGGCTGACAGTTTCTCTGTGTTGATTTTTTTTTAATATATGAGGTTGTTTAAAACTATTTTGAACATCCAGATATTTTGTTTCTTTAGAAATATATTTTTATAAGGAAAACGGCGGTTTACAATGAAGAAATTAGTGACAATACAGCAAGAATATGACTGTCTTATTTTCTTTTCCTGTTGCTGTGGTTAAAAAAATACCCCAAGAAAAGCAATTTAAGGAAGGAAAGGACAACTTGATTTTAGCTTGCAGTTCAAGATACAGTCCATCTTGGTGATGAATTCAGGCAACAGGAGCTTGAAGAGGTGGGTTACATCATATCCCAGTGAAAACACAGGAACGGATGCAAGCTTGCTGGTGCTCGGCCTACTTTCTGCATGTTTTGCAGTCTAGGATTGCCCGCACAGGGAGTTGCCAGGCCTCTCACTTAAGATGGACTTGCTCATACCCACTGATATCATCAAGGCAATCTCCCACAGGCATACCCAGCGGTCCATCTCCCAAGGGACTCTGAGTTCTATCAAGATGACAGTGAGCACCGGCCATCACAATGGCCTTAATTAAAAAAAAACAAAAAACAAAAAAAACAAAAAAACAAAACAGTAGTACTATTAAATGCATTTACATGTTTTCATCTTCACTGAGGCCTCGTAAGTAGGAAGGATGTCTGGCCCTTTAGCCACTTGCTAATAAGCAAAGGCAAAAATCCCTACAGAAAAGCCCTGATCTTTTTGTGCACGTAATTAAAATGAAAAGTTAGCTTTGAGGTTTGGGGAGTGTTACATAAATCATACTGAAACTACGCAGTCACTGTAGTCCTTTGAATGTCTCTCACTCAGAAACATACTTGTATTTTTTTTTTTTTTTTTTTTTTTTGACTGCTCCTGCTGGCTGGTAATGGATTGTGGACTGGTTGTTCATCTGCCCACCCAATCTCAAAACACGTGAAGTTACATGAGGAGTGCTCTTCCCAGAGCACGAGATTTACAGAAGAATAGAAGCTGTCACAGAACTGAGCAGTGGAGTTTCACTCTGCTGACGACTAGAGTATAGTGATAGGTAAAGATGTCTTACAAAGCCAGTGTCTGTGATCAGAATACCTGCGGATCGCACAGTAAAGCACGGAAGCAGCATTTACCTTGTAGAAGGTAGTTAAAGGGAGTTGTATGTTTCAGGCATATCTACAGCATTGCTGTATGTCATTTTGGACAATTGTAACTTAAGAACAGTGCTCTCTGAAACATCACAATTGACTTACGGAGTAGAAGGTCAATGTTCAATATAAAGGAAGCAAAACCCTCGTCTCCTGTGCTGTCAGCGAGGCTGCCGAAGGAATCTGAAAGTTAGTACTGTGTGCCTAAAACCACAAGCTTCTGAGACTGTGCCGTGGCATAAAAGTGGACATTTTGATGATTTTTTTTCTTTTTTTTGTAGTCGTTTACTGATTTGGTGAGTATTCTGTTTACATAGTAGAAAACCATATCGACAGTCACATACTTTAGGAGGTAAGTCCGGTCATCAAACAACTGGAATAAAATAAAATTTAAGGCCAAAACTTCTGAATGATTTTTTTTTTAAGTACGAAGAGGATACTTCTAGATTTATTTTTTGTTTGAATCCCAGTAAAATGGCAGTTTTAATGAGGTGCCTGCTGTGAGTCATAACAAATAAAATTCTCACTTGGCTGTATACAGCTCTCTCCGTGATAGGTGGGAGAAGGGCAGCTGTGCCTGTTGGAAAAGCAAAGCCAACTGCATTATGATTTGATTATAATATCTTCACTGTTTCAATCCATCTATGGACAGAAAAGTTGAGAGGTTGAGGTAGCCACGTTAGCAGTTCAGTGGGTATCTCTGGAGAGGTTCTGGGGTCCGTGTGTCCCAGAAAAGAGACCTGAGCTGGGGCAGTGCATTTGGACAAAGTAACTTCCGAGGGAGAATGGCGTATGGACAGAGAATTGGGGCTGTTATGTCTTGCAGCTTGGACTCTTCAGCGTTCTGTATTAGTGTAGTCCCACTTACAGATACGCGGGTACCTTGTCTCTACCCCACTGGAGCGTGTGTTACGGTGATACAGATTACCCTAGGCCACTCTCGGACACTGGTGTGGTGCGCGGGAAGTTGTTGTCTTGCTTCACCAGTGGGATTGCCAGCCTCTGGGTCGTGTGTGTGTGTGTGTGTGTGTGTGTGTGTGTGTGTGTGTGTGTGTAGGGGCTGTTGCAGCCCTCTTCTCAGTTAGCTGTTTATTTGCATATACTAATTGTATAAGACTTTTCCTGAATTTCTGGGCCTTCCTCTTTGCCCTAGTCTCCTTGAAGGAAAAAAAAAAGTAGAAATCAAGCAGGACGTTAAAGATGATAGAATAATGAAACATGAGAAGAAAAATCCAAGAAAAATTTCAGAGAGTAGATTTTAAAAAGAGAGAAGGCGACAAAACCAAAATATGAAAAATTGAAAACAAATTATTCTTAGAGCTTTAAATGCAACCCTAAGGTGAAAGTTAGTATGCCAGAAACATCTAGACCCAGCAGAGAAACGGGCACCTAAAAGCACAAGGGAATAATGCAGAAGAGAGATTAAATTGGGCCCTGAACGTGTACAACTCAGAACTTCAGTGTGGTTTAATCTTAAGTTGCTAATATATTGTCCAAAACTTGAATAATAAGCATGCGTTTCCTTGTTTAGTTTTCACACGGTTCTTTTGGGGAAGCATGAAGGAAATTCATCCAGCTTTTAGCCTTGGTGTAGCAGAGCTGTCAAGCTTAGCATGCTAACGGTTCTTGCTTTGGTCCACATGTTAAGTTTCTGTTGGTGTTATCACCAGCATGATCTTCACTGCTCACCATGCCCATTATCTGCTTCCACAGACGCAGCTGTCAGCTAATAAGATGTAAACTGACTACTTGAAACGTGGAGACGGTTGGTAACCAGCCTGTGTCTTCATTCCTTCTCCCAGATCTCCCTGCCCCAGGTTCTCCGATGGGGACACATAGGCAAATCCACCCTGCATCTAGTTTTGTCTTTTCCTAGAGATGGTAATAAAGTGATGAGAAGCTAAAACGCAGAGAAGCTTGGGAACCTCAAAGAGGCGCTTCAGAGCCTGCAGTTGTTCTAGGTACATCTCCAGTGTTCTTCCTTGGCTCTATATTGGAAGCATCTGGCTCATGGTTTCCACATAGATTCTCTTAAGGGGAAATCTCCCAGCTATGAGATTTGCTTCATTCTGAAGTTTAGAAGCTTCTACAGACAGGATATGTTAGTCTTCTTCTAAGAAGATAGATTGGTTGTCTTTTTCCGTTGTAAAAATAAATGTATTTGAACCCATTTTTGCAGCGTACAATCCAGCAACATCAAATAATTCATTTTTTGCAATCGCTTTTTATATATGCTTTCTTTATGATTTTTTTCCCATCATCCTAGACCAAAAGTTTGTGTGCACTAAGCAGTAGCTTTCCACTTCCCTCTCCATAAGAAGCGTTAACTATTTGTGTGTGTGTGTGTGCGCGCGCGCAGTAAGAGGACAGTTTTCAGGAGTTGGTTCTCTCATTACCTGACATGGGTCTCAAGTATTGAATCATGTCATCAGCCTTGGCCTATCCACTGAGCCATTTCACAGGCCCAAAGGGTAGAAATTTAAGTGATGTATTACAGCCAAGAAAAGAGAATAATTTGGTGCGTTAGGCCCTGGCCAGTGGATTTAAGGTTAGAAGTTAAAAAAAGACCCACTGTAGCTAGACTCCAAAATGAGGGCTCTCATGGCAAGGCAGCAAGGCTCTTGTGAGAACTTTTATCCATCTGGCCTTCTGAGACAGGGATTCAGGACTCTAGAAATCTCTAGGGAGTACGCGCTGTCTTGTAGAGGGGGTTGCCCTGCGATTTCCTCTCTCTCATTTGCCTTGTCTCCATCTCTTGGTGCTTCCTGTGTGTCTTTCTGTCTCAGGCTCCTTTATAACCTCTGTTTCCATGTGGCTGTTGTGGTCTCATAGCGCTGCTGCATGGTCCTCCAGCTAATGCATCCATCCTGATCACTTCTTCTGCAGAATTGAAGGTATGGTGTGGAGAAAATATCTCTAGCATAGGAGGGAGTGGTCTGTACCTCTCTGCCTTCACACAGCTGAGAGAACCAGATGACTTGATGCTTGTTGCTGTGGTCTTAGCCTTCAACGAATAAAACACTGCATGCATCATGAAGACAAAGCTTTAGAATAAGTCTTAAGCCACATTGAAGTTTACATATCAGAGCCATTATGTGTTAGTAGACAGGTTTAAAATTGCATTCCAAGACTTAAAGGTAGGGGTGTGTGTGTGTGTGTGTATGTGTGTGTGTGTGTTCATTTGTTTCAAGCATATAAAACCCTCTCCAATATTAACTACATCATGTTAATTAGCTACGTCACATCCTTAGCCCAGGAGATCCCAAGATAGGTTGCAGTTGCATGGATGAGCATTACCAACCCTTGGCCATGGTGATCTCTTGTGTTCTCTTGCTTTGGGAGGCGAAACCATGCTCTTCATAATGAAAAGTTATGAGCACCACGGTGGAAAATGTTTCTTTTTTTTGAAACTGTTGAACGGGAAAGCTTACCTGGGTGGAAAACACCTTTCGTATAACTAACTTACTAGGGAATGCTATATAAAGGACAAACTCCAAACTGATGATAGGGACTTCAGCTCTTTGAGTTAATAAAAAAGACAAGGTATGCTTAAAGGTGAGGACATTATAAACGATCACTAGTTGCTTATCTAATTCTTCTGTTGTTTAGTCTTTAAACATGATATTGTAAGAACGTGGATTTGTTCCCCAAGTTGACATTACAGTGGTTGCACTGAATCAGGAGTGACTTTGCCCCCAGGGATGTTTGATAGTCTCTGCACCCATTTTACCTGTCCCAACTGGAAGAGACACTTGTGCTGTCTGACAGAGGTCATGACTGACGGACAGCTCTCTATATCAAACAAAGTTTAAACTTTGACAGTTCCAAGCGTTGCAAAGGCACTGTTTAATGTCAGTTTATAGACTGTAAAAGGTTTTCACAGGGCTGTGGTAGAGATTGGGGGAATGTGCAGCAATTAATACTGATATCCAAAATGTCAGCAGTCCCAATGCTAGCGTTTTCCATTCTCATGAGTGTCTGAGAAGAAGAAAACTGACAGAAAGGGATTGGAAAACGAGGTTTCCTGAACATGTAATTGGAACTGGAAACCTGGACGTGAAGGTTAGAAGTCAGAAGGGTCGTTGAACTGTTTATTTGGCCAGCCATTGAATTTTTGAGTTTCTTATATTTGGTCTCTGCTAGGAAATCAGGGGCACATTTCTGTTGTTGTTTTTAAGGTTCATCAGATGACATTGCTCTTCATCGCCTTCATGTGCCATAGAGGCCGATTATTCTTTCATAGTTTCCTTTTTAATGTCTCCATTTATAACATGGCAGTGATCCATATGAGGTAATGAAACAATCAGTGAAAAAGTGACTCTTGGGATTAATTAAGTTGAGTCATATGGAGGAAACCTGTGAATGTTTAAGCGGTTAACACAGGCAGTTAGCACAGGTGGTCAACACAGGCAGTTAGCACAGGCGGTCAGCACAGGCGGTTAACACAGGCGCCACTTTCCCTTGTTCGAGGATCTGCATTCCCTTGTGTGCATGTGCCCACATGCTCAGGGAGGATGGAGGTAAATTTGGGCTTTATTCCTTACACAGTGTCTACCCTGTTTTGTGAGACAGTCTTAGTTGATCTAGGGTGCACCAGACCTACCACACTGGCTGTCCAGTGGGGCTCTGGGATCTTCTAGTCTCTGTCTCCCCAGATCTTTACCTCTTTGTGTAGATCCTGAGGAGTAAACTCGGGACCTCAGCTGTGTGGCAAGAACTTAGGCAGTAGAGACCCGCAGAGACAGAGGCGCACACAGAGAGACAGAGACATACACAGAGAGATAGAGACACACAGAGAGACAGAGATACATGCAGAGAAACAGACACATATTCAGTGTGTGCTTGGTGTATGTGTGTCTGTCCGTCTATCCATCCGTCCGTCCTTCCGTCCATCTGTGTCCATCCCTATGTGTTTCTCTATCCTTTTTATCGAGTCACGAAAACTTGAAACCTCTTCTCCTTTACATGCTGTGGCATAACATGAGGCAGATGCTATAGCTGCCAGTCTAGAATGTTCCGGGTGCCATTTCTCCTGCTCGCTGTCATTGTTCCTCTTCTAATGTTTCCTCAACCGAGAACCAGATGACTCTTTTCTTCATTTTTTTTCTCAGTAACTGTCTTGTAGTTCATGGTACACTTTGCTCCCATGCAATCTATGGGAGTATCTACCATATTTGTCAAACTTATTATTTTCTCAGTAATCTGGATCTCCCTATACACTCTTGGCTGTTGTACGTTAGCCTGCCTCTGCCTACCTGGCTTCCTCACATGGACTGACCGCTTCCCCCATGCAGGCACCCAGGTCATGTGGCTACCCTCTAAGAATTACCTGCTTTCCTTCGTCTTCCCTGATTGATTTTTCACTTATCTTCAGAGGTTAAACTTGTCTCCTTAGGAGTGTTTTCTGGAAACTTCCATTCTGACAATGGTTACTCCCGCCTTGAGAAGCCTGTATCGTCTTACTGTGTTCTGTGTTGTGTCTTGTCCCCTCCTGCCTCTCACTATTAGCTGCCTTCTTCTTTTTTAACTACAGTGAAAGCTTCTTGCAAGAGTGCTCCTTCTACTGTGTGTGACGCACAAGAGTGTGCACCAGCATGTGTGTGAGTGCGCATGCGTGACTATACATGGGCGAGTGCTTTGTAGAAGCCAAAGACCCTCTGCTGCTGCTCTCTACTTTACTTGCTGGAACAGGCTCTCCACTGAACTCAAGAGCTCACTGATTAGCTAGACTGACTGGCCTGCCTCCACATTGACTGGGGTTCAGGTGTTTGCTGCTGGGTTATTTTATGTGGGTGCTAGGATCCAAACTCGGGCCCTCATGTTTGCACAATAGATACTTAACCAACTAAACCATCTCCCCAGCCCCTACCATCTGTCACTCTTGCTAACTGGCATGATGCTAGCCAATGCTTGTTTGGTAGGTCCTGTGGGATAGCCTATGTGCTGAAAAAAAATACACAGAAATAATATGGGCAGATACAATAACAACTGTAGTACACAGGAAGACCTGAGTTATACCAGTTCTACATCTGTACTATTCAGAGTTAAGTACACTGTATGATCCCAGTACACAGGTGAATGTAAAAATGACTCCTGGGGCATTTGGAAATATCTAAAGAGATTTTTTTTTTAGAGATTTCTTTATATTATGTATACAGTGTTCTGTCTGCATGTAAAGACTGCATGCCAGAAGAGGATACCAGATTTCACTATAGATGGTTGTGAGCCACCATGTGGTTGCTGGGAATTGAACTCATAACCTTTGGAAGAGCAGCCAGTGCTCTTAACCTCAGAGCCATCTCTCCAGCTCGCAAAAAGATTTTAAACTGTCAGAAATGGAGGGGTGCTACTGGTATCTGGTGAGTAAAGGGTAGGAGAGTTACTAAACACACTGCAGTGCCAAGGAGAGTGGGTAACTCACAGCAGAGCTCTCCAGCCTAGGGTGTGAGTAATGCGTGCCGAGGTTGAGAAAGCCTGCTTTATAGCCCTGTGTGGGCATCCCCGTTACCATGTTCTACCACCTAATGGAATGAAGACAAGCGAAGACACAGTGTGCTTTCACACAGCAGAAATGAACACACATCATTATAAACTCTTAGATGGTGAGACTGTGATAGTCTGCTGTTACAAAGACACACAGTAGCTGCTTGTGTAATTGGTTGGGATTCTGGGTAATAATAAAGGGGAAACAACATTGTGTTCATTTGAAATGGGGTGCCCGTATGATTTCAGTGAACGATGTTTGGTAACCCTGGACCTCGCATAGAAGTAGTAGGTCAATTTTTTAAAAAAAATTGTAATGCCTTCAAAAAGATTGACACTGTAGCACACATGCAAATGTTCCTTGAAGAATATTTGACGACATTCAAAGTATAAGGACAGTGTGCTGTCCTTCCTAGCATTAGCTTTCATTCAGAGGCCGAGTGGACTAGTGGAGCGAGCAGTTCATGAGAGATGTAGGTAGGCCATGCTAACCATAACACAGCTGCTCTGCACCATGGTTTATACACCTTTTCAAAACGAAAGATTTAAGTCTTTGCTGTGTTGGTTAGTTGTTTGTGGAGGAAGCAAATTTAAGTGAGGGGTTGCCTTTATCAGGTTGGCCCATAGGCAAGCCTGTGCGCTATCGCCTTGGTTAACACTTGATGTAGCAGGGCCCAGCTCATGGAGGAGAGGAGAACAGTGCCATCCCTAGGGTAGGTGGGTGGGGTCCTGGGTGGTATGAAAAAGCAAGCTGAACAAGCCACAGGGGCAAGCCAGTAGGCAGCGGTCCTCAGTAGCCTCTGCTTCTGTTCCTACCTCCGGGCTCCTGCCCTGGCCTTCATCAGTGATTGGGACCCTGTCCTCTAGTGACTTTCAGTCAGTGTTAGCACAGCAATAGAGAAACGAGCTACAACAATGGCGTCTAGCTATAAAGTCTACATCCTTTTAAATTCAGGTAGTAATCAAAGGAGCTCGTATATACAAAGGAATTCGTGAAAGGATCTTTGAAGGCAATAATACTTGCAGTTCACTTTTTACAAACTGAAACATCCCTTTCCATAAAGGGCGTCCGTCCGTGTTTACAGGAAGGAGTTCCTGTTCCAAGAAAAGACAAAACAAAGAAAGTCAGGATGGTTTGTAATGTCTTTGAAAATGTCCTTGTTGACTGATTTTGATATTTTTGCTCTTTTTCTTAGGTTTTATATTTAGTAAAAAGAAAATGTGTTAGCAGTATCCATACCAAACTTTTTCAAGTAATTCATTTGAAAATACCTACTTGCAGATATGAAAAGGGAAAATCCACCTGCAAGCTTCCCAGGGAAGCTTTTTAATTCATTGCTTTAGTAATAAACGCCATGCTTTGGACAAAATAAAGCTTTCCCTTTTGCTAGCTGGAACATAAAGGGACCTTGGGATTGCCTCCTTTTTACACCCCCAAATGCCAGCTTGAGTGTACACAACGGTGGAGGTACAACCTCTAAAGTGAAAGTTGTTTCTTAGTGTCTTTCTTTCTTTTTTTTTTTTTTGTAAAAACAAACAACAACAAAAACCTAGGAAGTTGGCTTCTAGCATTTTCATTTCCCTCAGATGCATGAATCATGAGAGCGATAGAAAAGTCATAGGAGGGTAAATGCTGTTGCTTTTCTGTCAGACTTGTGGAGAAAGAAACCATGGGAGTCCTAACTAAGAGCTACAGGAAGTGTGGGGAGTAGTGGTCCTGAAAGGGTCCTGACTGTGGAAGAATCTGGTGTGGTCAGCAGCCTTGACTCCTTTAGCCTTCTTTCCTTACTCATGAATGAATGAAGAGTCCTTGGAGTTCCGGAGACAAAGCATCCTGGGACACATCATACCTAATAGATTCTTAAGTGTCTGTCCTAAGTATCATCGCCTCATAGCCTATTTGAAACTGGCTTGCCTGTGCTAAATCATTATGTGGGTTTGCCTGAATGTCAGGTTTTCTTGCTTTGCATTTTTTGTTTATTGTTTAGAGAAATCTATGTAATTATATATATTTTCATGTGCTAAGAGTGGCTTAATTCACTGGGGTGCAGATCTTTAAAGTGTTATAGGAACATTTATTTTGCAGAAATTTGTGCATCTTTATTTCAGAAATAGATCAACCCAATCATACTAAGTCGGCTTCAGCTTTCCTTTTCCCTTCTGTGTTTACTTGTTCTCTCACCTCCTTTTTCCTTCTCTTGCTTTCTCTTTTCTTCTCCTCCTCCTCTCTCTCTCTCTCTCTCTCCTCTCTCTGTTCTCCTTTTCAATTGGTACTTTCCCCTTCCATATCTCCTCTTTCATACACTCCTTCTTTTTAAAGAAAAGATATCTTTATAAAAAATAATTTTATTTAAACTGTAGTTACACCGCACCTCCCTTCTCTCTTCTCCCCCACCCCTCCTCTCTCTTCTCCTCCTCCCTCCCGTCCGCCCACCCCTACATTCTCCCTCTCTGTAATTCTTTCATATCGCCGCACACGTGCATATAAAAACAAATATATAAATACAAACTGCTGAGTTTGTTTAATGTTGCTTATATAGTATATGTTTTTAGGGCTGACCGCTTCATATTGGAGAACCAATAGGTGGCTCATCCCTGCGGAAGAGGTTTTCTCCATCTCTTAGTGGCTGTGAATTGCTCTTCGTCCCAGGCTGAGGACTCCCATAAGATCTCCTTCATCCACGTTGTCATGTCACTTGGTGCTGTCGCTGTTTGGGTTTTGTATAGGCAGCTGAATTGTTGAGATTATGTGAATGTGTCTTCCCTGTCAAATCTACACACATTCTCACAGCATGCTTCCTCCTGGTTCTCTGGCTTTTTCAGTTATTCCTCCCCCTTTTCCTTGATGTTCCCTGAGCTTGCTTGCTTGCTGTATTATTTATTTATTTATTTATTTATTTATTTATTTATTTATTCACTTTACATCCTGGTTGTAGCCCCATCCCTCCTTTCTTCCCATTCCCACCATTTCTCCCTCCATCCTTCCTCCCTTATTCCTCAGAGAAGAGGAGCCTCCCTTGCCATTCTCCCCAGCTCACCAAGTCACATCAGTACTGTACAAGTCTCATCGTCTTCCCTGTGGCCTGGCAATGTGACCCCACCAAGGGGAAGTGATCAAAAAAGCTGGCATCAGGGTCTGTATCAGAGACAGCCCCCCTCCCACCTCTTACTAGAGGACCCACAGGAAGCCTGCCCATTGGCTACATCTGTGTAGGGGGCCTTAGGTCCTGTCCATGCATGGTCCTTGGTTGGTGCTTCAGTCTCAGGAAGCCCCTCTGGGCCCTGCTTAGTTGCCCTGAGCCTTCCTCCCACCCCCCATCCCCAGTTTTTTTTTTTTTTAAGACAGATTTCTCTGTTTAGTTGCTATCCTGGAACTCTCTTTGTAGATCAGGCTGGCCTTGAACTCACAGAGATCCTCCTCCCCCTGCCTCCTGAGTGCTGAGATTAAAGGGATGTGCCACCACTCCGGGCTGCTCTGAGCCTTTTTAAAAAGAGAAATTAAGAGCTCTTTACTTAATCTGTGAAAGAAATGTCTTTAACTATTTAGTACATCAATTTGGTTTTTTTTTTTTTTTTTTTTTTTAATCTAAATGTTAGCTTAGAGTTGAAATACAAAAGAGAAGATCTGGTATAGCATTTTGATATTGGATACTTTAAGATACTTACATCATCTAGCTATGAATTGTTGAAAATAGTTCTATTTTTAGTTTTTTTTTTTTTTTCATGGTTATCTTTCTTGGGTAGAAGCAAGTTGCATACCATTAATTTGGAAGGAGATAAATGTATACTAAAATATACAAAGATTTGGCCCTGTGTTTTCTCTGCTTTTTATTAATGAACATTTTTGTTTCCTCTCACATCAGATGCATAGAGACAAGTGAGTTTTTGCACAACTAAAGCCATGAACAGAATTATCTAGTGGTAATAGAACTCTCTTGAAAAGTCATCAGTCATGAGCCATCGGCTTCAGCTTACCTCTCTCTCATGCGGCTGTCTTGAGAAAGGAGGAAGCAGGCTCATCAGTTAGCAGCGTCCCTGGACGGGCGTTAGAGAGTGTGGTGGGAAGAATTTGCTTACTTCCTGCTGTGTTTCCAGTTTACACAGGAGGGTGTCAAGGGACCCCCGTGCCTGTTGGTTTACAGTGGAAAGAGAGTTACTGTGTTGGTCCTTAAATCGCATCAGTTCCTGTCACGTGATGTAATCCGTTACCCAAACTAAAAAGTGTAAACTAGTATGAGATTAGCTTTCCCTAAGAGTGTCCATCTCTGCTGTGCAGAGGCAGAAGTTCTATAAGCCTGGTAAATGCATCCTGAGGTGGTGTCTTTATTCTTACAGAATTAGGGTTCCTAAGCTCAAATCCAGGCATTATGTTTCAGTGTGGAGACAGGGTGTGCCTGGAGGTCAAGGGGACCACTGTTGCCCTTTGGGAGGTTGTCGGAATGACAGCTGGCCGACAGTACACCAATTCCATGCTGTGTGCCATGTTCCAGGATCCACCTGGCGGTTTACAGCTAACAGCTCAAATTTATAAGTAGCCCTAGAGGGATTGAGAGACCAGGATGACACATTCCTGCCAACCTCACCAAAAAACAAAACAAAAGAACACTGAGGCTTAAACTCAAAAACATTACTGCAGTGTTTTCCAGAAAATGCTGAACTTCTTAAATGTGCTTGGGGTCTACTAACCAAGGCATTGTCCTTCTCCCATACTTGACAGGGTGGAAGCCATATTGCAGGGAGACCTTTGCTTTGAGAATTTGAAACCCTTGAGGGAGCTAGAGATAAGATAGGTAACCTCAGTGCCTGCTAGCCTCAGCCGCAGTGCCCCGTGCATCCACTGAGTCTGTCATATAGACTCCTTCATCTGCAATGAGACTTAGCTGCCCTGGGCCAAAGCGTGTCTTCCTAGAATTTGCTTTTATAAAGATGGAATCTGTTGTTGGTTTCATTGGTCTCAGTTGCTTCCCAGCATGCAATGCTGCAGACGCCTCTCATTGGTTTTGCCTCACCGCTCACACAGTCCTTTTCCCTACTTCAGTGTTACGTTTTGGCTCAGGAACTGCCATGTTTTTCTGTCTCATGTTCTGCTTGCGGGAGCTTCTATATCTCCTTATTGAAATCACTTCCAGTAAACTTAAAAGCGCAACCTCTACGAGACAGTTCTCTTGCACATCCTTTGACAGTAGTGTGCGTTTCACCTACCACAAGTGGAGCGTTTTGATTTCATGTTATTTTTTTTTATTTCAATATTAAATAGGCGCAGAGACTATGAGTTGCATTTGAGGCTCAAACTTTTTGATAGAGAAGGCCAGGTGTGGTGGCCCACAGCGTTAAATCCCAGCACTCAGGAGGATCTCTGTGGATTCAAGGCCAGCCTGGCCTACATAGAGTTCCAAGCTAACCAAGGCTGGCTAGTAAGACCCCATCTCTAAGTAAAAAATTTTCTTTGGATATCTGCAGGAAAAAAAAATATCCTGCAATTTCCCAGCTGTATTTTCCTCTCTGTATCTTCAAAACAGCAGAGAGGGGTGATACGTCAAAGCACAGTCAGCATGCTTACAATAAATATTTATGTATTTAGTGATTCCAGTTTTCTCAAGTTCCATGAGAATGATTAGGAAGACAAAAAGAGACTAAACTGTCTGGTTTATCATCGTCTTCTTACCTCAGAACACGGCAGTGAAGGCTGGTCTCATAGAGCTACAATACCTTAATTCATTAATGTGTGTGATAAACAGCTGTTTGCTTTATCTTCAAATACAAGTCAATACATGTCTGTACGTCTTCTAATACCTGTCTGTAAGTTGAGAGAATGTCTGAATACATTTACTGCTAGTCTTACTTTTTTTTATTTAAAAAAAAAAAAAAAATGATCTGTTGTCACCAGAAGAGCTAAAATACCCTGAGTGAGGAAGATTGTCTGCGAGAGCGTGTACAACCCTCACATCAGTTTTGTCTGCTGCTCTGTCGCACTGGTCTCTTGGGTAGCCTTGCTTTCTGCATGCATGCAGTTCTCCAGCTTAGTTCCGGTGGGTTCTGCAGAGAGTGGCCATAGAGCCGTGGACATCCTCTGTGGAAGCGAAGAGCACAGTTTTGGTAGAGTGGCATCCCATTAACAGCTAAGAAACAAGTAGTCGTGAACGAGTCACACTTACGAACCTAATGCTTGAATCTGATGCTTGCACACACCAGTTCCACGTGCACGACATAAAAATCTGTGAAACTCGGACATTAGGAAAATCCACTCCGTTAAAATATAAGGACCTTTGTCTTTAGACCATAAGACATACTCTCAGAAGAATACTTTCTCTACGGGGGTGGATTTGAAGGACATTGAAACAACCAGCGTATCAGGATCTAGAGTTGGAGGAAGCTGTGGGGTTGAAATGTGTGTTGTGGCACATGCCGGTTGTTTTCTATTGTTTTAACAGCATTCCAGATCACACGGGACAAGGCCTGTGTGAGCGTGGCCCGGCTTATGGATTTCCCTCTTTCAGGAAGCTTTTTGTAGTTCCTTGGATAGTTCTCAAAATGTTGAAAGAGTAAAATACTTTGTTGTGCTAAAACATCTTCTGACCCAGTTTTGGTTTGAAGTATACTTTTGTCCTGGCAAGACACATTGCAACAACCAAATGAACCCCAATGTATACGGAATATAAATGGCTTTGAAGGCCCGGGATCACAAGTTAATAGATTCTGGACCTTGTTTTTCCCTTTCATGAGCCAGACATTCCTTGGATTTAAGGGTAGGTTTAAATTAAAGAGTAGCAAATTGCTTCCCTCTTTGGAAGTAGGCCAATAAATAAATAAATAAATAAATGAAAAAAGAAGAAAAAGAAAATCATCTTTCTGATAATAAAACACTTTAGCATGAGGGGAGATGAGATAATTTATTTAAATTTTACTTCTTAGAAAATGGAATACATTTAATAAAAGTACAACCATCTCATTCCATGTGTCTTGGAAATAAGGAGACAAATGAAAAATGCTTTAATAGAACTTTCATGTCCATGACCAAATAAATTTGACCCCATGGGAGACAGCCCAGTTATTCTATCTCCATTTTAATTAAGCAAACCTTTTCACTCTTTTTAGAATTGTCTTCAGAACTATTTCATGAGCAACCCCCCCCCCCAAAACCTGTACCTCTACTTTATTATCACACCTCTTTTGGGACCCAGAAGAATATTACTCACCCTGATCCCCCACTTACTTTATCAGACTTGGCTCAAGCTCTCTCCAGCAATACTGGACATTCCTTTATAAGACAATCCCAAGTATTCATTCAGAAATCATGGCGGAGTGCCTCCAGTATCGGGCCACGTATGCCGTCCTAACAGAGGAGCCTGCCTCTTGGACAGGGAGGATGGAGCAAAGACAAGGGTAGATCATGAGGCAGGTTCATCCTTTGGTAGATGAACAGTGTAGACGAAAACTTCCCAGGCAGCCTGGCAGTTTGTGTTGACGGCAACACAAAGCCCAGGAACTTGCAACTGTTTTAAGATGAGTGGAATCGAGTTAAAAGATGAGGATGGACTGTGGTAGGGTTGGTAGCAAGATTATGAGGCTCACCCTACACCAGAAAAGGGAGGATGCAGTTTTTAAGCTTTGAATAATGGTTGACACACAGCACGCCCATTGAAAAGTCTCCACTTCAGTGTCTCTGCACTGTTTGTTCATATTGTTCATAAAGTTGTACGAACACTGCCACAATCTTAATTTAGAAACGGCTCGTTCTCCTACACGAAGTCGTCCACCCCATATTTACTCCATGCCTTCGGCAACTTAGAAACTACTCTGTGTTTCTATAGATTTGCCTGTTCTGGGCATTTCACTTAAAATGAACCTTTTCTAGTTGTGATAAATCAAGTTTCTCTTCATTGCTTGTGCTTTTACATGCATGCTGTGATCTTTTTTCTTCGAAGCCTAATATATTCTGTTAGACTGGGGTCCCGCCTCATTTCATTTGCACGTGATGTCCTGCTGTCCTGTGTGTTCGGAGAGAAGACAGCCCCACCACACACCCCCATCAGTAGTCTTACACCCTTTTTAAAAGTCAGATTTAGCACAAGCATGTGCATGAAGTAGACTCCATCAATTCTCCTCCATGGATCTATGTATCCTTGATTAATACTGTATTATCTTAGGTCATGTATCTTGTAATAAGTTTTAAGATTGAGAAGTTTTCTTCCTCAGTGTGTCAATATGTGGACATGTGTGTGTGTGTCTGCACGTGTATGAGAGACCATTTTCTCTTTTTTTTTTTTGTAATTTATTTTCTTTTATTTTAAAGGCATTACGAACAAAGGTATTATGAAGTTGCTTTACAAGCTTTTCCTAAATACCAGTGATTTACGAGTGTCAAGTAATAGTGTAGACAAGAACACAGAAATAAAAAACAAAAAAATAAATAAATAAATAAACAAAACAATGATGGTTCCAAGTTCACATCAAGGTTTAAATCACCAACAAATGGAACCAGACCAAAATAGGCAGAAAACGTGTGCGTGTGTGGAGGGTTATTTTCTTATTTGAAATAGCCATCTATTTACTTGTGTATATATACATAAATATAAATATTTATGTATTAACACACATATTATACATATATACATATTATATGTGTATATATAGATATACTGAGGAATGATAGATGGATAGATTGATAGATAGAGAGATAGATGATAGATAGATAGATGACATCTATTCCTGTGGATGCTATAACAAATTATGACTGAGTGGCTTAAATAATTAATTTGTTCCTTCTCAGGACAAGTGTTACAAGCCTGAATTTAATGTATGGCAGCAATAGTTCTTACTAGAGTTTCTGATGAATAAGACTTCTCACACCTCTCTCCTTTTTTGGTAGTTTCAGTCAGTGACCTGATTTTCTTAGCTTTCAGATGAATTACTCCTATCTGCACCTCTGGGTTTAACACACCCAGCTTCTCCCACTCCCCCTACTCAAATATTCTTTTTATTAGAGATATTGGCCATTGCAGTTTAGGCTGAACAAAAGTCAAGGATGATTTCATCTCAAGATCATTAAATAATCACTTCTCCAAGAACGCCTTCCTAAATAAGATCCTTTTTTAAAAAGTTATTTATTTATTAATTCATTCATATTACATCTCAATTGTTATCCCATCCCTTCTATCCTCCCATTCCTTCCTCCCTCACACTTTCACCCTATTCCCTTCCCCTATGACTGTGACTGAGGGGGACCTCCTCCCCCTGTATATGATCATAAAGTCTCTTCTTGGTAGCCTACTATGCCCCTGAGTGCCACCAGGCCTCCGCATCCAGGGGACGTGGTCAAATATGGGCCACCAGAGTTCATGTGAAAGTCAGTCCCCACTCTTCATTCATCTGTAGAGAATGTCCTGTCCCTTGGCTAGATTTGGGTAGGGGTTTGATGTTTATTGCACGGATTGTCCTTGGTTGGTGCCATAGTTTATGCAGAACCCCTAAGCCCAGATCTTCCCATCATAATGTTCTACCTGTAGGTTTCTAGGACCCTCTGGATCCTTCTATTTCCCCATTCTCCCATACTTCTGTCACCTAGAGTCCCAAAAGGATGTCCTCACATCTATCCCACTTCCCCGGTAGGTGAAGACTTTCATGGGACATGTCCCTTGGGCTAGTGTCTAGTTATAAGTGAGTATATACCATGTGAGTCTTTTTGCTTCTGGGTTAACTCACTCATTATGATCATTTCTAGTTCAATCCATTTGTCCACAAATTTTGGGAATTCCTTGCTTTTAATAGCCGGAGTAGTATTCCATAGTGTAAATGTACCACAGTTTCTTTATCCATTCTTCTACTGAGGGACACTTAGGCTGTTTCCAGGTTCTGGCTATTATGAATAAGGCTGCTATGAACATGGTTGAGCAAATTTTCTTGTTGTGTGTTGGAGCATCTTCTGGGTATATTCCAAGGAGTGGAATAGCTGGGTCTTGAGGAAGCCCTAGTCCCAGTTTTCTGAGATAGCACCAGACAGATTTCCAAAGTGGTTGTACTAGTTTGCATTCCCACTAGCAATGAAGGTGTGTTCCTCTCTCCCCACATCCTCGCCAGCATGTGGTGTCGCTTGAATTTTTGATCTTGGCCATTCTGATGGGTGTAAGATGGAATCTCAGAGTCGTTTTGATTTGCATTGAGAGAACGTTTTCTTAAGCCATGCTGTTACCCACCTCCATGGTAGGAGGTGCCATTCTGCTTGTTACCAGGGCTTCTGCGGTTCCCTTTTACCTGAATCTGATCACTTCTCTAAGGACCTGAGTTCAGCTCCCAGCACCTATGTAAAAGTCGAGTGTGGTGCTGCGTCTGGGACTCTAATGCTGGGAACAAGGCAGAGACAGGAGGAGCTTGGGACTGCAGGTTAGCCATCCTTGTCATGTGGTGAGCTGCAAAGACAGGGAAAGTCCCTCTCTCTCAAAAACAAACAAACAAACAAACAACCAAGGTGACCCTTGGCTTACACATATACACACGTGCATGTGTACTCATGCACACACGCACATTTTAAAGAGCATTTACCCTTTGAGTTTTTCAACTCCACTTAGTAGGAAATTGTAAGGCAATAATGCATCACCTTTCAAAGATTAAGGGCGTAGTTTAATAAATTAGGTGAGGACTATGACGTAGCTCAACTCGAAGATGAAGAGAGATCCATCGAAGCTGTTGGTACATTGCCAAGTTTTTACATTACAGACTCTGGTGTGATGCGTGACTCTGGCTTCTTGAACAGCCGGGGAGCGTGTTGAAGCAGGGTGGTGTCCCCTCGGCCCAGCACACTGCTGAAGACCACCGGTGCTGGCTGTCCTGGTTTCCAGGCTGCTGGTTCTCAGTCCCTACCTGTTTCCTCCCAGCTCTACCCCTCTGTAATCCAGCCTCCACTGTGCAGAGAGGCATTTCCAAGGGGCACATCCGCTCGTCGCTTTACCCATCGTGAAATCCTTGGGTCTTTCCCAGTGCCCATAAGATCATTTCTAGATTTCTTTGCCTAGGTGACCAAACTCTATAATTTTTTTCTGTGTACTTTTCCAGCTCTCCTCTCATTTTTTTTTTTCCAAGAAAACCACCAGGGTACACCAGGCTGCCCCCTATTCCCCGAATATGAGTTCCCTTGCATACCTGAATACCTTTGGACATGCTGCTCCTTCTACTGGGAGCTTCCTTTATTTATCTGGCAAATTCCAGGCTGGCCTTTGGGATTCAGGTCCACAGCCACTTCCCAACTAGGCGTAGGGGAATGTCTCCTCTTCGGAGCCTTCAGTAACTTTTGATCTTTCGCTCCCCTACACCCTTAGCATTAATGAGATAGGTGTCCTTGTAGGTGTGGGGAGTTTGTGAGAACACACGTGACCTATTTTGCCTTCAACTCATGTCTTACTGCTAAGCCCAACTTCTGTATTTCTAATCATCTCAAGGTTCTCTGGTGTTGGTCTGAGGCCTGGTAACCAATTTTCCATCATCTGTGATACAGATAGAAAAAGAAAAGCCCTGCTCTGCCGTGTGTTTTGTTTGTTTTGTTTTGTTTTGTTTTGTTTGAACCTAAATTGGCTTGTATTTGGGTTGTTAAAGTGTATTTTCTTCATAAAAAGGTGCTGATAGTAGATGGTGTGGGGTATGTTTATGTGTCTAGTTGACAACTTTGCATCAGGAATGCTAAAGTTGTTGGAAAGTTTACAGTTCCCTGAAACCCAAGGTCTGGGAACACTGCTGTATCTCCTCGGGTGGCACGAAGTCCCCAAAGTCAAAAGCCTCTGAGTCATCCTTGGCTTCCCCTTTTTTTCCCATCCCTCCACCCCCGCCACATTCAGACACTTAGCAAGTCCTGCCAAGTCAACCTCCTAAATATTTCTGGAATCTGTACTCTCCCTTCTGTCCTGGCTGCCAGTTCCTCAGGACAGGCCTTCTTTATTTTCCCTGTGCTACTGCACCAACAGTCCCTTTTTGGTCTTTTTTGCTAGTCTTCTCTTAGCCATGCTGGAAGGCTGAGGTATTTGAACATGAAAGTGACCATTTTCTAGAGGATACATTTGTTGTGATGTCCAAGATTTCTCTACTGGGAAGTCCAGTGCCCTTTCTCTACCACTTGTTTGGAAAACTCTCAGTAATCCAAGACGCTTGTGTGGTCACTTCTTCTGCAGGCCATTTGTTGGATGTACCGTTTGAACTTCTCTTAAAATGCCATTTGTTTATATATGTTCAGCATTTTAAAACATGTACACATCAGCGTTTGCAGCATAGTTGCCATTTATCTTTTTAATGTCGGCCGTCTCTGTGGACTCTGGGCCATTTGTGATCATTTATTTTGTCTTACAATACAATTCATAGACAATAAGTACTTACTTAGTAAGCATTTATTGATTAATTTATGTTAGGTTATGATAAAATTCTTATGCAGAGGCCTCACTGGCTGCAGCGAGGGTGAGCACAGAGGTCTCCAAGTTGAACATCATCAGCACATCATGCTTTAAACACAGGAGCAAGAATCCATTGACAACAGCAATTTTTTAAAATGGTGTATGAAGTGAGATCCAGGTATGTCAGTTGTAGAGTGCTTGCTTAGGCTGCAAAGTCCTGAATATATTCTCTCTCTCTCTCTCTCTCTCTCTCTCTCTCTCTCTCTTCTCTTCTCTTCTCTTCTTTTCCCTTCCCTCCCCTCTCCTCCCATTCTCTCTCTCTGTCTCTCCCTCTCCCTCTCTCTCTCCCTCTCACTTATGAGAGGAAAAATCCAGTATCCAAAATAACTGGTTATGAGGGCTATCCAGTCGCCTAGTATGTTTCATATAAAGATGTTCTGTGTTCTTACTTATGTTTAAATTAATTAATTTTTTATTGTGGCTAATGCAGTAACTATTTATATTGTCTGAAACAAGATCACACTAAAAAAAATTGAGTCACAAGAATATAACAACTCATTACAAGTTTTTATACCCAGCAAAACAACCCGATTTCAGGTCTGTATTTTATGCTTAAGCTGTTAAGAGAGAATAGTTCTTTAAGCATTTCTGACTGCATTGTTTTCTAATCTTTTAATATAGTTTTCCATTAGTGGCCTTAAACAGCAATAGAATTTGTCTCAGTTGTTAACAGTGTAATGCCTAGAAGTTTTGTTAGAGTAAACCTAATCTTAAAATAGGATTTTTTTAAGGTCTCATTATTATAAGGACTTTTAAAAACTCTGTCTTAGTCAGTATGGTTGCCAGTTCCTTGCTATTGGTAGAATGCTTCTTTAACCTTTCCATTCTGCTCTCTGTTTGCCTGTGTTCTCATCTATGTAAATACTCCCTAGAGCTGCGTAATCTCTCGAGCTCCCCCTACTTAGAAAACCACATAGTTTGCCCTTGTTGGATGCTTTTCTTGGTTTGCATAATGAATATTAGAGTTATTTAAATATTCTATAAGCCAGCATTATTTCTCTTTTGTTCTGTGGTAATTCTGCTAAAGTAAGTGTGTGTGTGTGTGTGTGTGTGTGTGTGTGTGTGTGTGTGTGTCCGTCCGTCCATGTTCAAATACAGATATATGTACATAGATGTGTGTAACTTTGGGGGCTTCAGTCACTGCCCAGTTTTCTTGTTTGGTTTGGTTTGGTTTTTTTGCTTTGTTCTTATTTGTTACTTTGTTTTTTGAGACAGGGTTTCTCATTGACCCAAAACTCACCAAGTACGCTAAGCCAGCTGTAAAGGCCTAGGGACGCGCCTTGTTCTGCCCTATCAGTGGGCTTACAAGAGTACATTACCACACTCGGCCTTTCAAAAGCATTTTTTAAATTGCATTTATTTATTTATTTATTTATTCATTCATTCATTTGTGGGTGGAGAGCTGGGAGATGCCAGTGGTTGACAGCACTGGGTAGCAATCAGAGGACAACTTGTGACAGCTGGGGGCGGGGAGAACTTCTCTTACCCTGAGGATCCCAGGTGTTGAAGTCCAGGCACTCAAGTCATCAGGCTTGAGAATCAACGTGTCTTCACCCTTTCAGCCGCCCCACCTTACCTCTTGGCCTTTTGTACCTGGCTTCTGGGCACCTGAAAGAAATATTGCTGACCAATCTACCTCCCAACCTCCAGTTGTCAGATTTTGAACTTGTTCCCTTATCTTTTTGATGGTTGCTCTGTATTGATAGAGTGCTGAAGGTTATATGTCATCATTGATAAAGTAACGGCACACGGAGATTTTTCTCCTAGATCAAAATTAAGAATTGACATTGTTTAGAATATTAGTTTTAAATTTTATTTTCAGGATTAATGGTCTGGGTTTTTTAAGCAGGTTGAAGTGAAAGACACACACACACAAAACTTTTTTCTTGTTTAGTTTTAGTTTGGGTTTTTAGAAAATGCTTTTTGGGTTGTATTGGTTTTGGGGTTTTGGGGGGGGGGGCGTGTTAGAGACAGAATTTCTCTGTGTAAGCTCAGCTGCCCTGGAACTTGATTTGTAGATCAAGCTGTCTTCGAATTCACAATATCCGCCTGCTTCTGTTTCCCAAGTGCTGGGATTAAAGGTATGCAGTACAACACCTGGCTCAAAGACTTGAGAAATAGAAGAAATATTTAATAATTTTTTTGTAATTCCTTTCTTATTTTTTATTTATTATTGGTTTTTTTAGACAAGGTTTCTCTGTGCATCCTTGGCTGTCGCTTTGTAAACCAAGCTGGCTTTCAACTCACAGAGATCCACTTGCCTCTACCTCTCCGAGTGCTGGGATTACAGTTATGTGGCACCAGGCCTGGCTATAATTCCTATTTTAAAACAGAGCTCATTTTTCTTCTTAAATGTTAGGAAGCTCTCCCTTCATTCTTGCAGAGAACTTGAGTTCAGTTCCCAGCACCCACAAGGTGACTCACAACCATCCGTAATGGTAGTTCTAGAGACTCAAACGTCCTGTTTTGAACTCTGAGGACACCAGGCATGCACATGGTAACAAATGCATAGAAAGGCAAAACAGTCATACCCATAAAAATAAATCGTCAGAAAGTTGTTTTCATTAGCAAGCTCTCACTATAGAAAGCATAGATGAGGAAATATCAGGAAACAAATAGTTCATAATCTTATCACCCAAAGATAACTTGGCTTAGCCTGTGCTGTTTTGTTTACATGTACGGGAACATACCCGTGAACTCTTTCAAGCCTGCAGAGCGTCATGGAGCCTTTCCGTGCCCAGTCAGTGTCGATCTGTATCATGAGAGCTACACAGTGTGTGTGTGTGTGTGTGTGTGTGTGTGTGTGTAAGTACATACAGAAAAAGCCTTACCAATTTACAGTCCCAAAATATGGGGGCCATTTTCACAACACCTTGCAGGTGGCATGTCTTTCTATCAGTAGTGAGAGAAAAAAATTAGCAGTGTGAGCCCATTTTGCACAGCTTTGAATATTGCATCATCGACTGTGTGTTAGTGTTAACTTGATTTTTTTTTTTTTTTTAAGTCATTACTTAATGGTTACTTGTGATTCGTTCCTTAAAAGGAAAGGACTTGAAGGGTTGGTTCACTGGATGAGAACCTAGTCATAAGTACCTGAATGGGTTAGTGCCAGCGGGATAAAGTGACTCACCTTGCAAGGATATGATACTGGAAGAGCTTTGGCATGTGGTATAGGTAAAACTTGTTCCTACTCCTAAGGCTGTGCGGCCTGCACCACACGGCTTCCTAGTTTGGACTGCTTCCTCGTCTTTCCTCAAGAGAGGCCCACACTGGAAAACAGGGCTTTTACAGGTCAGGAATGGAAACAGAACTGAACGTTGGCCATTGTCCAGAATGTCCCACACTGTATGTGACTCGAGCCCAAGCTGTCCGCTTCGCTTTTAAAAATACCTCGTCACATTTCTATTCTTAGAACCAGAGTGTCTTTTTTCAGGCCCTTTTTGGTGAACTGTGAGTGTGTCGTTTTTCTAACTAGTCAAGGGAGGAGCGCAGAAGGCAAGCGGTCAGTGGTCTGTTGCTTTTTCAATTTTTTCATGTAAAATTTCTGAGCATTTTCCCATCCCCCTTCCTGGGTGTGCATGTGTGTGTGCGTGTGAGTGTATGTGTGTGGGCATCTGTGTAGACATCTGGGCTGCTGTTCGCAGTGAGATCTCCGCATTGCTGACCCTTGCTTTTTCAGCAGCAGAGCAGAAGTTTAAAATCTGGTCTCGTCATCACCGCCTTTATCCCTGTGCTTTAAACAAAGTAGGAAACCTTTCTTGGCTTTTTTATTTTTATTTTTTGCCTGTTTGTTCTGACTTGCATGTAAACATCTTCATTAAGATACAGTGTGAACACCATAAAATTCACCTGTGTGAGTATGCAGTTCAGTGACTGTACCAGGACATTTACCAAGTTTCTGCAGCTATCGCCACAATCTAAATTTAGAATGCTTTCATCACCCTAAGAGAAACCAAGAGCACATAAGCATCTGTTCCCTTTTTTTTCCACCAACCCCTGTGCTCCAATCCTAGGCAACGAACCGCTCAGCCTATTTTTGACTCAATGGTTCAGCCTGTTTCTCTCCACCTCATTTAAATGGAACCATGCAGCCTTCATAACCAGATTCTTTCATTTAACATAATCTTTTCAAGACTTATCCAGTATAGTATGTATCCATATTTCTTTTTACCGGCTAAGATTCCATGCATGAGGGTGTCATTTTCTTTTCTCCATCAGCTGATGGATGCTTGGTTTGGTTTTGCCTTTTGGGTATTAAGAGTGGCAGTGTGTGGCTAGAGGGATGGCTCTGAGGTTAAGAGCACTGTCTGTTCTTCCAAAGGTCCTGAGTTCAAATCCCAGCAACCACATGGTGGCTCACAATCATCTATAATAGTGCCCTCTTCTGGCATTCAGGCACACATGCAGGCATAACACTACATTTTTAAAAAAAATATCAGTGTGTGTGGATTTTAAAATGTCACAAAAAAAAAAAAAAAGATAAATAAATAAAATGTCACAATATGTAGAAGTAGCCAGCAAGTCGGGGACAAACAAGTAAGAATTTCATAATGAATGCGGTATGGCTGGGTCCAACCCTTGGACCTTGGTTCAGCATCAGTTACAAGGGCTAGCTTACTCAGAGTACCATGCTTTCTTGGTGACATCTCTAAACGTTTTCTCCCTGGCCTTCTCCCGAGCTATCATTTTGAAACTTGAATTCATTCATTAGCCGTTTCCTGAGTACTCGCTGGGTAGATACAGCACTGAATGTAGGGGACGGTATAAAGGGAAGCCAGCCAACGGGTGCTTCCAGTTCAAGGCTGCTTTTAAAAGTTAGCTCGTCCGTACTCGCACTTGCTTGTACGACCTTGGACTGGGGTCCTCTTCTCCCCAGATGTATGGGTTTGCCGTTTCCTGGCTTTAGTCCTGTTTTGACCCACATGCTTTGTGTAGTGGAGGTCAGCTGTCATCTAAGCTAAAAGGTTTGCCATGTCTGATAGAGGCTTCAAGGGTGAAGAAGATTGTAGTGAGCTGGATCAGTCGGGAGTTGGTGCGTTATCCCTTATTCAAATCTAGACCTGAGAAGTCTGCGGTGGAAGGATGCTTCTTTTGGCAGGGTCTGCTCTGTGTTCCCTTTGAATTTTCAGAATTTAAGCATTAGTCTTGGACTCAGCAAAACATATCAACTCCTAGTTACTTAGATGTTCCTCTCTCTCTCTCTCTCTCTCTCTCTGTCTCTGTCTGTCTGTGTGTCTGTCTCTCTCTCTGTCTCTGTCTGTCTGTCTGTCTTTCTCTCTCTCTGTCTCTCTCTCTCTCTCTCTCTCTCTCTCTCTCTCTCTCTCTGCCTTGTGGAGATTAATGATCCATAGGGTCTTATTAATCAAATATTTATTCCTGTTACTATTGTCTTCCCTACAAAATATAGAGTGTTTTTTTTTTAATGAGTTTTCATGTTTCCACTCTAAAAGTATCATTTTCCTCCCCTCCCCCCCCAACAACCATGCAGTTGGCATAACTGAACGAGATTGCAGCCTCATGTCTTTTCTCTGCCCCGGTTCAGGCCAGATTTGAAGAGTTGCACTGGATAACAGGAGAAAGCCATTAGTGTTCGCTGTAGGACAGCGGCACAAGCCAGATTTCTGTTGTTCTAGGTCCATTTGAACAGTGCACCTGGAATGTGAGCAAATAAGATGTAGGCAGTCCCTGAAATCCCATCTGCCCACAGAGCCATCCTCAGCAGCTTCTCTGCGATCTGCTTGTCACACCAGCTGTTCTTGGTCATGGTCAGGAATGTTTCCGTACACAGAAAATTTTACCGTTTGCTTTATTTTCAGTACTTACTGTAGTGCAAGTCACACCTTGTAAACTTGCCCAGTTTAGGGGATTCCCAGGTCATTATGAAACATTTTGGTTAAAAAACAAAAAAACAAGACAAAACAAAAAAAAAAAAACCTAACTCAGGGAACCACAGTTGGCAGGTGAATGTTATGTAAAAGCTGAAAGTCCCTTGGTGCAGCCCTGTGGGCTCGCTGGTGGGCACCTCAGCTGGAGGAACACAGTGATGGAGGACACAGGGTGTTGACGTCATGCTCCTCCCCTTAGACGTGCAGAGGGGCTTCCCCTGCCCTGAGCTTTCAGCCAATTTGATGCGCTATGTATTTCTACTTTCCATCAGTAGCTAGAGGGGAGGGAGTTGTTTAATTGTGGGTTTTGGGAGTGTGTGCCCCTGAGCGCTGGACTCAGCTTCTAATTTATTGAGCTATGCATCTCTGTGTTATTTCAGAGTCCTTCTGTCTCCCTCATTTCCTTTCTTGTTCTAGGTTCCTTATTCCTATTAATGATGAACTTGACTGTCGCTTCCACCTTTGTCTCCTTTTGCTCCATAAAATGTCTCTGGTCAGATCAGAAATCTCAAATAGGAATTAGTTTCTTAAACTATCCCAGGTGGGCCCTGAACTCACTATGTAGCCGGTGGTGACCTTGATCTTCTAACCTCCCCTTTCTGCCTTCACCTCTGAGTGCTGAAATTGGAGGTATATGCCAACATGTTCTGTTCGTGGCGTGGTGAGGGTCACGCACAAGGCTTCTTACAGGAGAGGCAAGCATTGCATCCCTAGTGACTCCAGCAGGAATTCTTAAAGTCACAAGGCCCCTTAGAGGACAAGAACCCATCAGGTGTGCTCCTCCTGTCTTGCTCTTGCCCTGTAGACAGGCTGATGGAGAGGTCAATCACTGACAGTCAGAAAGCTCATAAAGTCAGAAGTCCAGTCCCATTACAGAGAGCAGAGCTTCCTAAACCTTTTCCACTCCTGGGCCCTTTCTGCCCAAGAAGGGCCCAGGCTGTGTGCAGTGGGAAGGGCTCAGGCTGTGTGCAGTGGGAAGGGTGCTTGCTGTAACACAAGTTTGCCATGGCCAGAAACTCCTTGGATACGTTTATGTTTCAAGTTTTCAATTAATTTTTGCTTGCTGTATGTTGAGAAACCTTTTCTGTTGCCAAATATTTTGCCAGCCCAATATTCAGCTACCCAGTCCCAAGAGGAGTTATGACTCATGGCTTAAGGAGCTGCAACTTAGAAGACACTAATACTGCTTGGATGCATGAACTTAACTCACTGTGTTAACTGTATAGGATGCACTGGAGATCAGACACTGATGTGTGGAAGTCAGTAATTTCAAAACACTTACAGCTGTCTTATGGCTACTTCTTTTAGGCCTTGCCACTATTTATTGTGTGTTATTTCCAGGTGAGTCTCCGTATATGAGCAGCATACATGATTTGTCAGGGGTTAGAGCTGGTTTTACTGTAAGTAATAAAATCCCAATTAAAATTTAGAAATGTGACTTCACCGCCTCAGGTATCTTTTCTGAATACTGAAAGGAGATCAGACAGAAGAGGGTTCAGGGACTTGAAATCTCTGGCCAGTCATGTTCTCTGTTAACTGCATTCTGTGGAAGGTGGATTAATGTGGGAGTGAAGGTGGCCACCAGCAGCAGGTGCAGACCTGTGCCACACCAGTTCGCTAACACTAGTATAAATGGAACTTTATCCTCAGTTTCAGCTGAATTCCCAGGACCAATTCTCAGGCTTCCATCTGTCCCTGATAAATCGCTGCCATGGAACAATATTGCCCATGTGCTTTCCTTGCCCTGCATCTGTCAGGAACTTTTAAACTACGGCGCCTGCATGTGGTAGGTACTGATGCACATCCCGGTGGTGCTGCAAAGTCGTGATCACCTTTAACAACCTGTTCATTGCTGTTGGTGGTAAATACTTCTGGAGTCTTGTCATTTCGTGCTGATGGCAAATCATTGCATACACAGTCTGTATTTCATTAGCAAGTAGAGCCACCTAGCCACTGTACAGCAGTGTGGGGCTAGCGGCATGAGCGAACATTGGTTGGGTGCACAGGCTGTACCCACCAAAAGAGCTTCATGGACTTTCAAGATTAGATACAGGGAAGAGGGGCCAGGGAAACCTTCTCAGTTCCAAGTACTGGCTCTAGTTCAAATAAGACTTTGTTATGTCCCCTAGGCAGCTGTGCCAGACAGAGCTCGGCTCTAGAACTATTTGGTATCCAAACAATGAAGAGTGTGCGCAGCGGTCAGGGAAACCTGACAGGAAAAAAGTCCTCTTAGAACTTCCTGCTTCGGGTCATAGCATAATCACAGCAAATAATACAGATTTCCCTTTTATTATAGCCACAATAGAAAGACAGAGGTTGTGTTTACAAAGCTCGTTGTTCGGGAGACATTTGTAAGTTGTAAACTTCGGAAATCCCAAACCTACTGGATGTCATCCCATCCACTGGCTGCTCGCCTGTACGGAAGGTTCTGAGTAGCCAATGAAATTGAGACTCTGAACAGGAAGCAGGCGGCTATTAAGAATCACAATGGGTAGGATGCAGAGTTAATTTGGGGACTGTTTTGTTCGAGGATCACATCACCAGGACAGCAAGAAAGTTAAATGTTGTGCGGACTGTGGGGTGTTCTCTACCCTGCATGTGGAGGCTGGGAGAGCAAGAAAGGGGCTCACTGGATAGAATAGTTAGGGGGTTTTTGGATTCGCTATGAAATGATAACAACCTATATTTGGGGGTTGGGATAAACTGGATGCATAGCCTCGATAGATACTGAGAGCCATTTCTCACTTTTACTCTTTAAAAATATTTATTATTTATGTGTATATGTGTCTACCTTCATGAGTTTATAGGAACCAAATCTGGATACGCTGGTGGAGATGTTATGCACACTGTTAGCTCCTGGCCTATCTCCCAGAGGCTCACTTGTACTCACTCTGGTTGGATGTTTGCTCAGATCCCATGGTATGAGTCTGATAAATATTCAACTGTGATCTCCCTCTGAGGGTCATCAGAGAGCCATCATCTGTGTGCTCATGGTCAGTACGATGTAGTTACATTCTTCCTATGGCAGTGTGCTCATGCAGTCATTGAAATGGTATTTCTGTCAGCTTACAGAATATTCTAGCAAGCCATACATGTCAGCCAACATAAGAAATCATACAGTGGAAGTTATTTCCCAGTGTTTATATTCAAATGGTCAGATCTGTCTTGCTCTTTTCTTTTGCGACTCCAGGGGATATAGGCATCCTGGCAACATTCCTCATTGGTTTATAGAAATGCATTTACAGGCTGTTAACATTTAGCCAAACACCAGACAGCATAGTTTATTTGAGTTGGGTTCTGTGGAACTTACTGACTGTATTGAGATACCTGCTGTGTTTGGCCTACCCAAATGGCTACTGTTTGATTTGGAAATCATTTTACAGGGAGCCATAGATAAAAAAGACTTCCTGAGTATTATGTTCTCAAATGTCCAAAATCAGTATTCCCAATTCTTGGCTGAAAATGTAATTTATATCCATTATAATGCTCCAACTATTAACCTTCACTATGGTGCTGTATACTACATGATAAACAGTTAGGGTGGCTTCTTCATACTATGGTGAAGCAGCATTGCCCTAAACGCCTTCCTTGAAGTGAGTCCACCTGTAAACTGCTACTGATGGCTCACACTGGCGCTTCAAAGCACAGAGTCTCCTGCTGATCTCCTTGATGTGAATTGTGAATTTCTAAGAAGAGTGAAATCCTCCGCGCTTCCCAAATTAACAGCACCGCCTACAATTTTAAAGTAGTACCTCCTTGAACCTGGATGAGCAAGTTCTCCATAGCACCTAAATTTTTAGTACGCACAATATATAAATACATGCATATGAACCCACACAGCAGGGACTAGAAAGGTGGCTTAGCAGTTTGCATTTGTCCTCCTTGTGGATTCCCTGGCACCCATATGCTGGTTCACAACCGTCTGTAACACCAGTGAAGGAGAGAGAAACCTGTTTCCCAAGTGTGAGATCGGAACGGTCTTGTGAGAGAACAGGTGATGTTAATCCACCAGAAGACCAACCACTTCATGTGGGAGCTTGATTGTTGCCAGCTGAAAAGATCCCGTGACCAGACTCTGGGAGGAGATATATAAATCAGCCCAGAATGGGAGGTGGGGCTTTTGGAGACTTCAGATAGTTTTGGCTGTTCATCGCTCCACTTCGAGACGCTCCTAGAGAGAATTGATCAGGTGAAGGCTCCGGGGCTCCAGCTCTTGCTGACGTTCCGGCAGAAGAAATCCTGCTGATTACAACAGGAGAATCGTTCCTTGGAACTGATATCCTTACAGTTTTGTTACTGTGTTCTTTAATCCTCTTTCATATTGTTTTGGTTAGTCGGGTTATAAGTGATGTATGCTTGGTTGATAAGTTGTAATAAAATATATTGGGTAAGAAAAATAAGCCTAGGCTGGAGAGTTGGCTCAGTGGTTAAGAGCACTGTCTGCTCTTCCAAAGGTCCCGGGTTCAATTCCCAGCACCCACATGACAGCTCACAACTGTCTGTAACTCCCAGATCTGACACCCTCACACCAATGCACATACATTAAAATTAAATAAAAATATTAAAAAAAAAAAAAAAAAAAAAAAAAAAAAAAAAAAAAAGAAAAATAAGCCTACACACCAGTTCTAGGGAATCCAAAACCCTCTACCTGCAAAGGCTCCAAGCACACACACAATGCACATACATACAGGCAGGCAAAATACTTACATACATGAGCTAAAATAATAGTCTACTATATGCACTGCCATACATATGTTTCCCTTCAGATTTCTCAGTTAAGGCACCAGCAGTGGCTTTATCCAACTCAGCTCTACCTATCTTCTCCCTTAGTGTAGAACCGCACTACCTTAGGAGACATTAGCAGACAGTAATATTTTGAAGAACGAGGGTATTACATAACAAAAAGCAGCTTGGGTGGTTAAATGATATTCATGAATTGTGTCATACAAGAGTCTCGAAACGGTTTCATTGAGATGGAGCAACATTGCATACTGCCAGGGCTGTTAGGTAACTTTGAAGGCAACGGTTTGGGGAACAGGTGACTTTTGGGCTCAACTGTGTTATGTCCCCATCATGATTTTTTTCTTCTTCTGAAATTAATAACAGACAGACTATGTATGTGTGTGTGTATGTGTGTGTGTGTATGAACAACTCACTTTTCATCTTAGTTAGAATGGGGGCATTTTTGAAGTCATGCTTGAGAAGCTCAACTGTAGTGGACATGTAATGGCCTGGTATACTTTGTCTTTGATTTCATTACATCCCATTTTTGGTTCATTGACGTTGTATTGCAAATACAGAGACATCAGATACAAAGAAGCTTTCTGATTTTGCAACTCTTTTCTTTCCTTTGAGGAGAAGTAGTTGAAAGACGTTGTTGATACTAATAAGGTAACTCAAAGCAGCTTATGTGCAAGTGGTCAAACTGCCAAGTTCAGAAAGTCATTTTGATAGACTCCCAGATATTACACTATGCATGATAGCAAGCCTCTCATAGTGTGGGCTTTATACAGTTTATTATAGACTAAGATTGACTAGCGTGTTTTGTAGTTGTTGCTAAAATTTAGTGTAGATTCAGAACGAAGTACCAAGTTTGGAGCCTACATAGCCCAGAAATACTGTAGCGTGGCCCTGTAAACCAACCACACCTTGAAAATTTGACAGAAGTGGCATTGGGATTGAACCAAGGTGATGAACCCATGGAGTAGCAAGGAGACCATGTGTACACACAACTTAGGTTTTTGAATTTTTAAATGAAAACGTAATACAAATGGCATTTTATACATCTCTTATTATTTATATTGCATTCACCTCAAGAAGTTTCTTTCTGGCTTAATTTTTGGATGGTTCGTTCAATTCTTCAGACGACTTGGTGGGGCTGTTGTGCGTGGGACAGTGTCCTTTTTGTCCTTGGGTCGAAGGCTCGACGGTCCTGAGAGGCTCCTCCTTCTGTCGTTGCTCACGTTTGTTTTCAACGCTTTTCCAGTGCGTTCCCCTTCCAGATTTCACAGTGTTTGCATGACGATAATTAAGTTATTTAACAGACCTATCGTACCATAGTCTTAGCCTATAAATATTTGAAATCTATCCTTTGAGCAGTTTTGGAGTGTACGTAGCGCATTATTTGTTATAGCCACTATTCTATACAGTAGTTTCCCCGTATATCAGAACTTCGCATGGTATCCTATGAATACACGCAGCTTTAAGTTTTTTACAATGGTGATTCGGCGTGAGATTTAGAAAGATAAAGCCAAGAATGCCTGCCATTTCCAGGGCAATGATTTGGCTCATTAGGATGAGAAGTCTCTTTGGAATGTTTCTCCACAGTCCATCCTGGTGGCTTTCACAGCCATGGTTGTTCTAGGACACTTTTTTTTTTTTTTCCAGAGTCCACTGTCTCCAAAGAATGCTCAACTGGCCTCTGGTAACCCTCAACTTGTGAGCTAAGAGTTGTTAGAATTATTTTTGCCTGGGTTTAAAAGGTATTTCCATCAACACGTTCGACATAAAGACTTCATCAGTTAAGACACTCTGGGCAGATATGTTTGATCTCCGGTCATGTCGCTTAGTGACTGCTACTTGGATGGTCTGGCTTACACAGGCCCTCTGCTGAGCTTTGGTACCGATAAAGAAATAGCAGATCCCATCAGATATGATCACAAGGAGTGCCCCCAACTATGTGGTGGAATCTGGGGGGGGGGTACACATAAGACACATGGATTACTGCCTAGTTTATATTTTAGTATATTTTATTAATTTATTCATATTACATCTCAATTGGCTTGGTTTATTTTTAACCTACTCTTTCTGGTTTTCCCCCTTCTAGGTTGTTTGATGTGTGCACAGTGTCACGGACAGACAGAGAAACGAAACTTACACTAGTGTTTGAGCATGTAGATCAAGACTTGACCACTTACTTGGATAAAGTTCCCGAGCCCGGAGTACCCACAGAAACCATAAAGGTACCAAGAATCTTCTAGAGCAGCCACTGTCACAGCTTATGGAACACTAGCATTCTTCCATTGTGAAGCCGCTGGAATTGGTGTTTTTGAAAGTTAATGTATGGTTCAAAGTGTCAGCTCAGTAAAATGCTCAAAGAATGGAAGATAATCCAGCCCATCTACTGAGTGGGATTTTCAGAGAGTAGGGCTGTAGCCCACTTTAATTTTAGGGTCAGTTAAAAATGCACATTAAAATTCTTTAAAACTACTTATGTGTCTGTTAACTGGCCCTAAGCTTACAAAGCATGATGAAAGAGCTATAGCTCAGTCTCGCATGATGAAATAGCTATAGCTCAGTCTCTCCTGGTGCATCTTGGTCTTTAAGAGATACAATGCTAGACGTCGTTCAAAAGCACGTGGTACATTATAAGTACATGTTCAGTCTGAGGCATATACATAGTTTGCGAACATGAATGGTCATTTGGCTCTTTCTGTTTTGGTTTTTGTTGTTGTTGTTTTAGTCTAAATGACAAGTTCAAAGCTGATTAGGCATGCTTTCTGCCCTCCATGGTCAGCAGGCGGGGAAGTGTAGTGACTACAGACAAATTGTCTCTTCCTTTAAGTCTGACAGGAAAGCGGTGCCTGTTACTCTGCTCGCCTCCATTTTCGAGTTCACCGGTTCCATCTGTGCGTGTCTCCACAGAGTAAGAAAGGTCTTTCTGAGTGACAGTAGATGATGTCCCCAGATCCTGATGCGTTTAGACTGCAGCATAATAAATGAGCATCCATTGAGCTTAGGCTAATAAGAGTTCTCTGTTCCCCCTCCCACCTCGCTTTCATTAAAGAGTGTAATACATAGTGGTGATTGGAAACGCGCACGTTTTTTGTGCACGGTTAGAAGGACATGAAAAGCCTCTTAGATGTAGGGTTCCTGACCACCTGTTCTCGGTCCTGTACTCTGTAGCGTTGCATTCTATTCCTGAGACTCTTTTTCTTTTCCTTTGTGTACTTAATCTAAAAACTCCATGTTGTATCCACAGAGCAGGCTCAGTACTTTTCGCTCGCTCTGTTTTCTGAGCGTTATGAATAGGTTCCACTTCTTTTTAAAAATGGAGACAGGCGTTCTCTATGTGCCCTTGGCTGTCCTGGAACTCGCTCTGTAGACCAAGCTGGCCTCGAACTCACAACGATTTGCCTGTCTCTGCCTCCCAAGTGACAGATCACAGCTCTTCAGGTGGTCTGAATTCCCACCTCCGTCCCTTGTTCTTGTGGAGTTTCTCTTAGCCCTCTCAGGGACCAGCCAGATGTGTCTGATGTGGCTCTCACAGTTGGGTGTTGTCTCATTGGCCTTACAGTAGTTGTTACACATTCCACTTATTCGTTGTATTTTTTTTAACTCTTGTAATTATTTATGTATCTTATCTATTTAACCATGTGTACTGACTGACGTACATAATTTGTACACATAGGCACACAATAAATAAGACATGTTGCCAGGCTTCCTTCACACATAATTATTTCAACCAGTATATCAAATATAAATTACCACTGGCATTTTCTCATGTATGTTATTTTTCTGATGACATCAATTATTTCATGATACCTTTTTAAATATCAAAACAAATTAGCCATATATTTATAGTACTCATAGCTCCGGAGATTTTTTTTTCCCCCGAGCTTCACAATTCCTTCCGAGGTACCAGAGGATGGTGAATGAAGTCATTTGCAGAAGGATTTGTAGAATTAAAATGATTAAGACACAGTACTACCCTGGAGGCAGAGCTTGACTAGACAGGAATAGAAATGAAATGGCCTGGGAGATTCTTGGAAGTTTGTGGAATATTAAACGCAATAGGACGAAAAACAGGATGGGGACATGTGTACATGCATCCATGCCTATGTGTCTGTGTGTGTGTGTGTGTGTGTGTGTGTGTGTATAGGTGTGTATAGGTGTGTGTGCCAAGATGGGTACATGTGTGCGTGCATCCATGCATGTGTGCGTGTGTGTGTGTGTGTGTGTGTGTGTGTGTGTGTGTGTGTATGGGGACATGCATGCATGCATCCATGCATGTGTGCCTGTGTGTGTTTGTGTGTGTGTGTGTGTGTTAGGATGGGTACATGCGTGCGTGCATCCATGCACTTGTGCCTCTGTGTGTGCAGAAAGTCGGTTACCAAAAGGTTGAAATTGCCCTGGAAGCCAAATGGTGTCTACAGCCATCAGAATTAATGCCTCCGTAGATTAGCTGATAGGAGTGAGGGTGGGGCCAGGCCTATAGGTTGGGGTTAATAACGGCAAATGTTTGATGTTTAAGAATATTTGTATTTTCAACATAGTATATAACCACAACCAAGTGAAATTAATTTGTATATAAAGACAAATGTCTTTCATAAACTTTAAAGAGTAACTTATTGCTTTCATCCTTGATTTTTTTTTTTTTTTTTATTAAAAAGGTCTGAATTGATTGACTCTTCTTTTTTATTACTTAGTATGTTTCTAACCCTGATGTTGCAATGCTTTAGAAGGGTTGTCCTGACATGAAAATAAAATATACCTTCTAGGCTCACGTGTTTGGACACTCATTCAGGGGCTGGTAGGAACACTTAGGAGGATGGGGGCGTGGAAGAAGCGCATCTGTGGACTTCAGGCCTTACAGTTTACAAGGCACCTTCTTTTTTTTGTTTTGTTTTGTTTTGGTGATTGATTTCCTTTTAGGAATTGGACTCCTGCTTAACTGTGTTGTTGGTTGATGTTTTCAAGCATGGACATGGAGAACAGAAATATTTTGTTGTACAGATGTATTTATGCCAAGTCTGCCCTTGAGCTAGCTAGTGAGTGTTATTGTGTTGAGCGATTTATTGGGAACACGAAAATGGATTCTTTTCTATCGAGTGCTCTGTGGAATAAGAGTTTTCAGAATATACTGAAACACTGTTTGTTCAGTGTTTACTGTATTTAGGAATTTTCCTAGGTGAGTACTTTGCAAACACAAACGAGCTTACTCTCAGTGACCTTTGGAAAAAAAGGTGAAATGTGCATGGGGGTGGAGGGGTGGGGGAGACGGAGGGAGGGAGAGAGAGAGAGAGAGAGAGAGAGAGAGAGAGGGGGGGAGAGAGAGAGAAGGAGAGAGAGAGAGAATATGAGAATTGGGGGCAATTCCAAATACAAACAAGTAGCCTAACCCAGGCTTTTTGCACGTTGTAAGCAGGTATTCTCTAAAACAGTCATAGTATCTAGAAAGTTATAGACATTGTACTGACACCTTACATGTATTGAACATGCTATGTTGTCAAAAATAATTATAATCTGGAAAGTATTTTTAACATGAAATAGATACAAAACAGCCACACACAAAAATCAAGACAACAGCCATGTAAGGTGATTTAGTCCAAGGACTTTGTCTTCTACCATCTGCCCTTGCTGTGTTCCCACGGCAGACACTGTTTACCTGTTAGTTTGCCACCTATCGTCAGAATATTCCAGTGCATATTGGGGCTACTGAGTTATTAGGAAGTCAGGGCTTCGATAAGACTAGCATGTTCCATAGTGTCTGGAAGGGGACAAAACCTTTTTGCCTATCATTTAATCAACATACTTATTAGGAAACAGCTTATGGGGGACTAATAAATATGGTTTTTCATGTAACATTTTAGTTATTTTAAGTAACATTTGTTTTGAGACATTGAAAATTCATGAGGTTGGATGTAGTTGTGCAGGTTGATACTTAGGTCAGTTTGTGGAAGGCACCCTGCCCTCAAGGCATGGTCCTCCTGTCAGGCTTTGATAAAGTCAGTCACATGCTATGCCTGAACTGAACATCGTCCCCAAAAAGCTGTAACAAAATAATAATAACAATAACAATAATAATAATAATAATAATAATAATAGTAATAGTAATAGTAATAGTAATAATAAAAAAAGTAAGAGACTGGTCTTTCCAATATTTTTAAAGTGAAAATTTCTAGGTAAAATGGTCTGAGTCAAAAATACTGGTGTATAACCCTCACCTTGAAGGTTGGCCTGATGTTCTATACGCCCATCTGTTGTTGTCTGACGACATTTGCATGGAAGAATCCTGTTGACTGCTCTACCGTGAAAACAACAAATAGTTTGGTGACCTTGTTGACATGGCTGGCTTTCCTCTCCCTAATTCATACTGTTGTCTTTGCATCTGTGTAGCTGTGGTGTTCAGTTCTACCTTTCCTTTTCAACTTCATGTGTCCATCTGCCACTGAGTTACAAGGGGGTCAGAAGGAGTGTCAAAGCACTCGTTCACCGTACTCCTTAGTCCTGTGCAGTAAAGGGAACCATATGGCAGCATAGGGACAAGAGAGATTCCGCGTGAGGTGTTCTCGCCCGGAGCAGACCTTCAAGATGCCTGCTCTCTTGCACTGAACCACTTCTTGGACACTTGTGCTTGCCTGTGTATCAGCTTTCCTAGGATCTAGCCAGCGCCTCGGCTACCTTATAAACCCAGTGTTATTCCTTGCATAGTGTGCCCACGCAGCATATTTAATGAAATGGACGGTGTCATTTCATGTGAATAAAGCATGGAAGAAACAGATGAGACGCCTCTCTACAACAGGACAGAGTTCTTCCAAGGCCATACAGTTTCATGGAGTCATAGGATGAAAATGCTGGCTGTGCATCCCCATAATAAATTAATTAATTCTATGGGGCTGGAAAGAGCCAAACAAACCCAAGGCTCAAGGTTTATGTCTGTGTGGGTAATTTTCTCGCTGGATTAGATTTCTTTTTATCTTCAGTTGAGTGTTTGTTGTAGATTCTGTTGGTTTTACTGTTTTCAGCAAGAGATAAAATGTACTATTAGGTTTATTTTACAAAACCCAGACTTCAGAGACCAACACACACTCTTGATAGCACCTGTTTTCTGCCTCTGGGAAATAATCTGCTTTCGTGACTACTATCTGCTCTCAGTCAGTGTGGCTCTGATGTCAGGATGGAGTGCCCAAGGCTGAGTCATCCTTCTCTGCTTGACAGAATGCAAAGTGACTGGTCCCCTGTGCTGCAAATGAGAGTCGCTCAGATCTTCCTCTTCCACCCTTAAAGGAACCAAACCCTGGCCCCTCGCAGCTCCTGGTGGTCTCCACTTTGCCCGAATTACAGCAGGTGATTTGTCCTATCTTTGCAGAACACAGAATAAATTAACATGAAAATATCGCTTCTCAGAAAACAAGGCAGGCTTGAATGCCCGGTCACTGCTGGTCATTAACCATCTGCCACCAACACTCATACTGTTTATCACATTTGAAATTCAGAGCAGATGTTGCATAATAAGGTGATCCCAAAAACCAGGCAAGAAATTCAAAGAACAAGTACTCCACAATAATGATAAAGATTTGAGCCACTTTTTTTTTCCAATTTAATATTATGGCTAGATTAATTGACTGGGCTATGATTTTTTTAGCACTGCAGTCTGCACAGTACTATCCCCTCTACTTATGCAAATAATCTTTATAGTTAACATTTTAAAAGAAAATAAGTACATAATGAAAGTGCCTTATAAGTTGTTAGATTAAATTTCCTTGAATGAGCAAAAGGACATTTTATTAATGCTCTCTCTGGTGTAAGTGGCTTCGTAGGTAGGTAATGACGTTTCACCTTAAGACAGACACCTTGATTTGCTGTAGCTTCACTAACGATGACTTGCTGTAATTTAGGTGGGACATCCCAAGCCACGGTAGCTTCCCTGTTTATCTTTTTTATTGGTACTTAATACTCTATGGACCCTGCATCCTTTTCCCTTCGCAGTCTTCCACTTCCTCCCTTCCTCCCTGTATGACTGACTTCCCACCAGAGCCACTGGGAGCCTGTGTCCCTCATTTGGCATCTCTTGGCTCCGGTTCTACCTAGTCCTGCCCAGCTTCCTTGTGGTCCCCCAGCTTTAGGCTTTCTTTCCATCTTGAGTCCCAAGAAACCCAATTCAGTTCTATTGTCCTTCCATAGTCACGAATGTGGCATTTTGTGGAATTTGCTTTATCTCACTCACTAATGTACCCTCTACACGTTTGTGATGCTTTATAAAAAACAAAACAAAACAAAAAACCACGTGGATTATACTGTGTTTATTAGCTGTTGTGTTTCACAGGCGCTCTGTATTTTCAGAATAGATACCCTGGGGCGGGAATAAACCAGGGTGATCAAGAGCTTTCCTAGCCTCACAACAAAGGTACTGTGAGTTTGATGAAGACCATGGTCTATGTTAGGAAAAACTGGTTTTGATGGGAGCACTGCTGGCACCAGGCCCTCGAGCAGACTAGAAATGGTATCTTGCAGTTGAAGTCAATCTGTGTCAAGTTTTCTCTTGAGTTCAGGAGGAAACTAGGGTGAGCGAGCTTCAACAGCTACGGTCATTTGTACTCCTAACCCCATAAGCATGTGTCTAATGTATAGAGAGAAATGAACTTGTTAGTGTGTCTTTCTTCTTCCTCCTAGAAAATCTCCTTTGGTCCTCCTCACATCAAAACATCCATAGCACACTTTCTAGTGTCTTTAGCTCCGAATGGAAACTTGCAGTAACATAAGAAACTTCGTTAAGGGGAGCATTTTTAGATAATCTAGGATCCTCACAGAAACACATGCTTATGCAAATTTCCACATCTTTGTGGTAGCTAAAAATACATGGATGGGAAGAAGATAAAATTATTCAAATATGTTATACTCTAATTAGAAGCTATAAAGAAGTTATTTGGTAGTTTGATTTCCCTCTACCCACCCAGCATACACACAAACAGGAAATACAAGTTTAAAAAAAGTCACTTTCTAAAGGTACAGTAAGACTCACTCATTGAAGTAAAGGCTGACTCATCAGACAAATGACACTTAGATTAAACCAATAGCAGATAAACTGGACTCTCTTGAGAAAATGCATGGCTTCATGCTAACCCTACTCTTTTCTTCCTTAACTACACCTTCATTTCCTGTTGCCATGCAGTCCGGACTGCTCTCCCACCGGCTCTGTATATACAGAATTGGCAGTAGAACAACTCTAGTCAGAGGGTCCAGGGCAGACAGCTCAGCCGGCCAGGTGCTTGCTGCACCAACAACATGAGGAACTAGAGTTCGGTTCTCAGTGTCCGCCCAGAAAAACCAGGTGTGGTGTCATGCATTTGTCATCCCAGTGCTGCAGAGGCAAGCAACAAGAGGACCCCTGGGGGCCTGCTTGCTGGTCAGCCTAGAACAGTTGGTGAGCAGGTTCCATTGAGAGGCCAAAAGAGAAAAAGTAGATGGGTTCTTCAGGAGTGACACCCAGGGTTTCTCTCTGGCTTATATACACCTACACATTGCACGTGCGCATGCACGCATGCACGCACGCCTGCCTGCCTGCACTACCGGCAGCAGCCCGCCATGCACACACAAACCTGCCAGGAACTGTCTCTTCCAGCTAAGCCTTCCTCAAACCTCAGCACCAGTCTTGATGCCTTGCTTCCCGTCGCAGCCTTCATGTAGTCTGTCAGAAAGTGCCTCATTTTTATTCTCGAAAGTCAGTCCCCAGTCTAACTTCCTAATAACCCATCAGACAAGATTGCTGGCTCAGCATCCCACTTCTGCTGCTGCCCTTTTGTGAACCACCCTCTTACAGGAGTCTTTAAAGCTCACATAACACTCAGTGTCTTCCCCAACTGCAAACTCATCTCCAAGTGGTTTCCCATGGTCTACAGAGTAATGGCCTGTTGGTCTGGGGCCTTATAACTTGTCCCTTGTCATTGTCCATTGTCTTTGAATCATGCTGGCCTTCTGAGTGCGTGTACTTCCGGTTCGTTCAGTTTGGAAGGCTTTGCATCTCACAGGCCATCCCGGCTCTGACCTCCTTACTTTGCCTTCTTCGTCGCACTTCCTTGAAGTTCTCTGCTACTTTTGTGTGTGTTTGTTACTTCTACCAAGGAGGAGAGACTTGAAGTCATACTCTGTTGCGGTATTTTCCAGGGTCAACATCCCTCCCAGAGCATGCGGTCATGCTTTTACAACTCTAGGTCTTTACCTTGTAGTTGACTTTGAAATGTGCTGCAGTTATCCCCGTGATGCAAGCGAGGAAACTGGGGGCTGGAGAGATGGCTCAGTGGTTAAGAGCACCTGCTGCTCTTCCAGAGGACCTGAGTTCAAGTCCCAGCCTCTGTATCAGGTGATTCACAACATCTGTAATTCAACAGGAGGCCAGGAGTGGGGATTCCCTCTCCCTCTTCTGGCATCCACCCCCACATACACATGGCATACACTTATAGGACACATATACGTGCCTGGGTAAATAATAAAAAGGAGTTAAATTTTTCATTTTTAAGTGAGGGAACTGTGTTGTAATGGGAATACTTTTTAAAATGTGAAATAGAAAATTCTAGAGGATATCATATCTCACCGTCGGCTTTGGTCCCTTGCTGTAAATGCTTTGTGGTGGGTGTGGTCCCTGGGATTATGGCTCATAGCTTGGATAAGACATGAAACCAGTAACTGATCAGTCATGGAGTTGGAAATTTTTTCTTCTTTCTTTTATATGGGATGGACTTAAATTGCAAAACCTGTTTGGACTTCTGTTAAACCATTTTTATGATGAAATCTACTGATGAAATCAGACCTCATTCTCAGTTTTTTAGAAGCTTGTATTTATCAGATAATCAATTCTTTTACACTAATTTTTAAACTTAAAAGTTGTTTTCTCTGTGTTAACTATTGTATGGGAAGGGTTTGCCTGTCTCCCTCATAAAAAGTAGGAGCTTCAAAGGGATAAATTACTTTAAAATTTATTAAATAAACTATGCTACACATTATTAGTTTGTATGCATATAATTTTACCCCCAAGTTCAGATGCCCCTCTGCATTGGGGAATTAGAGAGGCTCTGCTGTGTTAAACAGCCACCAACAGCTTGCTGTGTTCTCACCACTGAATTTTCGGTCAGTGACGTTATTCGGATCACAGATGCTCTTCTTATCTGAGAGAGTGTCTTAGTCTTCCTTCGTAAACAGAATAGGAAGGAATAATCTGTCCTCGTTTTTTCTTTTTTCCTTTTTTTTTTTTTTTTAATTTTTGTTTTGCTGTTAAGAAAATAATTATTGCTCCAGGTGACTATATGTTGAATGAATACGTTGGCTCATATAATAGAGCATTGCAGCCCTCACAGTGCCAGTTAGGAGATCAGAGTCTGCAGCACCCAACCCCTGCCACCCTGTTTGTTTGTTTGTTTTTGTTTTTGTTTTTCTTCCCCATCTTCACCCTTTGGAGCAAAACCCTCCTGGAAGACTAGTTCCATGGACGTGTCCCTCTCAGGAGAAGGGTTTGATTGAGTTTGGATTTCTGTACTTAAAGCAGGGACACCATGCCAAGTGTCTGCACACTGTCACATTCGAAGTCCTCGGTAGTGGAAGAGAAAACGCAGAGTGTTAGGTATAATCACGCCGAACTCTCCAGCTTTTGAAAACTCTGGCACCCCCCATACTGCAGTGAACTTGGTATGGATACATGATGCCCAAGAGAGTTTTTCAAAGAGGAATCTCTACCTATGATACGGGGTTGGTGATGGCTGGAGTAAACAGTGGGTTCTGTTTATCCAGTTGTTCACCCCTGTGCTGTTTCCTCAAGTCTGGTCTGTAAATCACCTGTACCTCGCCGTCTGGGGTGGTCTCCTGTAAAATGATAAACCTGTCCTAACTGACCTGCCCTTTCCAAACATGAGCCCCCCAGAGGGGAGGGAGTGTCTGAGGAATGCCCGCTGGTGGTCTGTGGACACTGCTGTTTAAGAAAGACTCCCTTGCACAGCTGAGGGTAAGAAACATCTTCGTTTTGTTCTGACAGGGCTCTAACCTTAGTAGTGTTTGCTTTGCCTGGGCACGGGAGCACCAGATGAGGAGGCTATTCAGATTGCATGGCAGCTTTTCTTTGTGTTTCTGGCGCACAAGGCAGAAGGAATGTGAGCTCAAGTTCAGTGAGGCTGCTTAGGAAGACCCTGAGAAAGAAGAAACAACAGGATGGAAGGATCTAAGGTGAAGTCAGGCGTGGCATCACTGAAGTTGCCTGTGTGCCGGAAGCTGGTTTAAAAACCCTAGATTTTTACTCCTTAGGATGTTCTCTTAGGGGGCTGGAGAGATGGCTCAGAGGTTAAGAGCACTGTCTGTTCTTCCAAAGGTCTTGAGTTCAATTCCCAGCAACCACATGGTGGCTCACAACCATCTACAGTGAGATCTGGTGCCCTCTTCTGGCGTACAGGCACCCATACAGGCAGAATCGTGTATAAATAATAAATAAATAAATAAATACATTTTAAAAACAAGATAGATTACAACCTTTTTAAAAAAGATGTTCTGTTAGGAGGCCATTAACTCATTAGTAGGAAATAAAAATTAAGGGACGCTTAGAAGAATGAAACTTTCAAACTAAAGGTTCATTTCTCTCTTTTTTTCCCACCTCTGCCTCGCAAGTGTTAGGATTAAAGGTGTGTGTTACCACGCTCAGCTGCTAATTAAGGCATACATCATGATGTGATCTTTGGAAGATACTTTTGTTTCATGCATATTCATGTTTTTACAGTTCCGTGGTTGTGTATTAGAAAACCATGACTATATTTGCAAGGACTGGTCAGAATTCTTGGTCCCTACTCACATCCCTGTAGTAAGGAACCGAAACCATGTTAAATGTTAGGTGAGCCATTGTCACGGGTTTTAATGATGGCATCAGTGTGGCCGAATACAGTCAGTGCATTTGAAGCTGCTGTCTTAGAAACCATGATACCCAGATTTGGTTGTCTCCGCTTTGATTCAAGGCCTCTAACAAATGTGACTTTTTAGTCATCTTACTGATTTTATATTGACCATTGTTCACATCTAGCCCTGATGATACTTGTCAAGTTTTTCCTTTTTTTGGACAAAAGGATGTTTAAAAAAACAAAAACAAAAAACCAAAACCAAAACCCGTTCTCCTCAAGCATAGTCACAATGCGTTCAGATTAGAAAGCTGAAGCAACGTCGGTGAGACGGAGAACTGGCAGGCTGAAGAGGTTTCACTATGAATTAAATCTGGGAATGTCAACACTGAAGGTCAGGTCTGTGTCTGGTGCAGTATAGGTCGATCTGGAAGCCATTACCCTCAATTTAAGGTGCTCTGTGAATATGGAATGTGCGTTGAACATCGAAACACTTGGCGCTGAGCACCTCCTCTCACTGGTAATAGGAAAGCTTTGCGCTGAAAACGTCACTCTCACTGACCTGTGGTGTTTGCGGAAATGAAAACGGTATAAAAGCCGCAGGTGCGGGCCCTGTTTGGCTTCTTTTGCCTTTTCCCGTTTGCCAAAATGTATTCCTGGTCAGGAGGTGAAGAACAAAGGTGGAAGAAGCATGTTGGTGATTGCGGAAGGAAAAACAGTCGATTGGTTCCCATTAGAAGAAAAAAAGAAGAAGAAGAAGAAAAAAGATTTGTGGACTAGCAGCAACCCTTCTCTCAAAGGCGCCTTGCAAAAAGTATTTGTGGGGTCATAAATGCATGAAACATTATGATTAATAACTCTTAATTCTCCCCATTAAAATGATGGCATGCATCACAGCAGTTTACCTTCTAAATCCCAAGCTCTGTCATATGTATTTCAACCCGATATTAAAGGCAGGCTGGGTGACGTCTGTACTACAAAACTATAGGGATCCAAATAAGCAACACAAAAGGACATAAATAGTGGGTTTGTCATTGATTGTATCTGTTCTAAATGTTGCCGCTGTGCGACAATCTGTGATAGGCATCGCTCATCCGCGCCCTAAGATCTTAATCAAGACACTTAGGACCATGAAAGGAAGGAAATATAAATTACATCGGCGTGAACTAAGAAATGGATGCATTTTGGTGTCCTCCTGGGGGGTCACACCCTAACAGAAAGGACCTCTTTCCTGCCTTGCTTCATCCATGGCTTTCGTCACCAGGGTTTCACGGAACTTAGTATATAATTTATCGCTATGTCCTGTAATTAACATATGGTTTGTGTTATTGATTTCTCGGGTTTCAAAGTGAAATAAATTGAGCTTTCTTCCACTTTTAGGATATACAGTTTTTTTTTTTTTTTTAAGGAACTCTAAACAAAGACACACATTATTTGTAAGTTAGAGAACAGCGGCCAGAAAGCAGAAAATTAGGAGTGAGTCCTGGGTCGAATAATGGGGGTACTGTTCAGAGGTAGCCCTGGACAGCAGGAAGGGCTCTTTAGAAAAGACACAGCTGAGTTTGCTTGTAAATTTTGCTAGAAACAGGCCTGATTTACCATCAGTTAGTGCTGGTTCGGAGGCAGTGCTTTCAGCTGTGGATTTGAAGCAAGTCCCTTCATTAATGATTTATAGCACTACACGTTATCTAGTTTGGAAAGATAAGGGACTATTATTGGATTACAACTTGTTCTTTTTAATGTGTAGAACATCTCAGCAAATATTTATTAGATTTTGGTGTAGAGTTTGCTGTGATATTTACAAGACTATATCACAGAAGCCAGGCTTAGAGACTCAGCTGTTAGTCTCCGTACTTGGGAGGCAGAGGCAGGTGGATCTCTGTGAGTTCAAGTGAGATCAACCTAGTCCACAGAGTGAGTTCCAGGACAGTCAGAACTACATAGTGAGATCCTGTCTCAAGAAAACAAAACAACACACACACATATTCAGAGATTAGAAAAAATATACATAATACTGCTTTTTCGAGAGAGAGTTTCTCTGTGTAGCCTTGGCTGTCCAGCACTCGCTATGTAGACCAGGCTGGCCTTGAGCTCACAGAGATCCACCTTCCTCTGCCTGCCCAAGTGCTGGGATTACAGGCATATGCCACCGTGCCTGGCTTAGAAACAATTTTTAATTTATAATATTACATATAAAAATAAAACGTAAACAATTATTTACACAAAGTATAGAAAAAGTTTAATATCCTTAATATGGAAAAAGCTTTTACAGAGTAATAAACACTTAACCAGTTTAGATATTATCTAAGGAATATGTGCATTCATCAAGACCTACATAGTCACAGAATAAGTGCAAGGTTTGGGTTTGTGGGAGACGCTTGTTGAGAGTTAGAATGTACTATAAGAGACGATTAGGTTAGATTACAAGACTTTAAACAGAATGAATGTACCACCACATTTCTCGAGGTTTCCTGCAAAACCTTCCTTGTAAAGAATAATTATCTAAAGAAAGGCAAGATACAAATTATATAGGTAGCACATTCTCAGCCTGAAAATATATTTTTAATGCTTATTATGTTTTAAATACTCGCAAGAAGCATACTAAAATACTAATGTGGATCTCTGTTGGCACACGATGTGTTGTTTATATTTGCGATCTACTGCTATATTAGACCGGGTGAAATTCCTAGGAACAGCCTACTGTTATCATTCAACCAAATGATCTTTTAATACGTATTTAGCTGGTAATGTTCTCAGTTACAGAGTAAATGTTCTCACTTGTTAATCTTTCCTTTGTACCTAGTGACACCCCATTACTTCCTCTTTTAGGCAGCACAATAGGCTAGGCCTTATAAGATAATGCGTGTGTGTGTATGGAAGAAGTATTGTGTGCATGGCCACGGGTAATGATCTTGGTAAAATAGACTTCCCATGTTCCTCCCAGTGTTGGGCTGTGAGTCTCTGCATCTGTTTCCGTCAGCTGCTAGGTGAAGCCTCTTAGAGGACAGTTATGCTAGGCTCCTGTCTCCCAGCAAAGCAAAATATGGTTAACAGTGTCGGTGGTTGGCTCTCTCCCATATGATGGATCTCATGTTGAGCCAGAACTGGAGGGGTCAAGGACACCACAAGAAAACCTACAGACTCAACTAACCTGGGCCCACAGGAACTCAGAGAGATGGAACCACCAACCAAAGAGCACGCATGGGTTGGATCTAGGCCCCCTGCACATATGTAGCAGATGGGAGGCTTGGTCATCATGTAGGTCTCCTAACAGTTGGAGCTGGGACAGTCTCTGACTCTGTTGCCTGCCTGTGCATCCCTTCCTTCTATCTTGTCCGCCTTGTCTGGCCTCAGTAGGAAAAGAAGCACTCAGTCCTGCTTCACCTTGCTGTTTTTACTTAAATCAGCTTTGAGAGTTCCTTTAACATGGCTCAGCGATTAAGAGCACTGGTTGCTCTCTAGAGGTCCTGAGTTCAATTCCCAGCAGCCACACGATGGCTCACAACCATATATAATGAGATGTGGTGCCCTCTTGTGGCATGCGGGCACACATGCAGTACAGAACACTGTACAGTAATAAATAGATAAATCTTAAACATTAAAAACACAATCTCATAGTGATTATATTATGTTGAGTGAAGACCTTTTAAAAAGGAGGTGTGTGCACGTCTGTGGCTGCTGAAAACCACTCCATGCTACCCACAGTCACAGTTTGCCCAGACAATGACATGTCTGCACACTGCCACGAGCTACCCAACAGCAGCCTACTCTAATTCTCAGTTGTAGGTAAAGTCATGCCAACTGAAGAAGCTACATAGATGTGCATTATTTTTAGTGGGAGAGTTTGTTTGTTTTGAGGGAAGAGTGTTATTTGAAAGTCTGTTGTCACTTCCTATTATGGTTTACTGAGCATGTGAGCCACTGTGGATGACAACTAACGTGAACTTCCGGGGATGTGTCACTTACCGAATTATCGATACCACAGCTTTTGTAGTCTCTGACTTGCACTTCGAAACCTGGTACCACCAAGCACAGTTACCCCGAGCCAAGTGTACAGGTTGCGTTCTCAGTTAGCCTGTGAGCTCCTCAGCAGTCAAGGTGGACGTGCTTAGGATGCCCACAGCAAGCCCTGCTAGTCACTTACTTACTAGCTGAAGGGAAGGCCCAGTCCGCTGGGCAGAAATCACTGAGCTTCCTTCCCTCAGTCAGAAGAACCAGTCCCCGCTTTTAGGGAACTGGCAAGCGTGTGGCCAGGGCAAGTGGACGTGTTCCCTCTGTTTGGCTTGCCTTGGGAAGGTCCTGACAAAGGTCTCCATTCTTCTTGTTCTGACAAGAGGTGTGATGAAGCGCCAAGTAGGACTGTCAGGTCTGGAAAAGCACCATGTCCAGCTGCTTGCTGAAGCACCTTTCCAAAGGAAAGTCATGGCTCCCTATCGCACCAATTGAACATATGAGTGCTCACATAGCCTTTGACAAGCCGTGTGGCACTGAGCTGAGAGAAAGGCTGTAGAGATATCCTATTCTGTTGAAAAGGTAACACTTCTGAAGAGTATCTGTGTGACAAAACTCCATATGTAGAGTCATTTTGCCACTACTGGCATTTTTTTAATTAGACACTAATAGTCTGGAAAAGTTGAGGTTAGTCGGCAACGTAAGCTGCAGGTTAATTCATAAATGCAGGTAGTGTTTTACCTAGTGAGAGAGCATCCATTTGGGGAAGGCTCCATCGGGTCCCACAGTGGGGGGTGAGCTGACCTCTCTAGAAGTGTGGACATCTTGCTGCCCTGCACTCCCCCCCCCCCCCCCCCCCGCTCCACAGTGGACCTTTGTGGCCATTGGAACCTATTGCAGAGCCACTACAGAGGCTACAGGCATTGCTGCAGACCTGAAGAGGTTTACGAAGTGGACTCTGAGACAGGCACCTTCAGAGGGAACAGCTGAAGTTGAATGGGTTTTCTATGAATTAATGCTTCCATATTGGTGTTGAGCAGAAAGTCTGAGCATGCTTTGGGCTGCAATGTTTGGACTTCCATTAAAGCATTACTTCGTTGTGGGAAAGCAGGGATCCTTGCAGACTTTATTGGCAGCAAGCATGAAAAGGGGTTCAGGTTGCATCATTTAGTGTATTTTAGAAATGTGTTTGCTTAAGAGATTCACGATTCCATTTCCATGGCTTCTCCCTTTGCGCCCCCCCCCCCCAACGCTGTGCCTCAATTCGGAGTTACAAGTGTTCCTGGCATCCCTAAGCTCGGTAGCTATCTCACAAGTTTCACTTACAGAAATAACAGCCCCTTCACTAGTTACTCCCGACGCCTTCATCCGGCGGAGTCCGCTCTGCCCCTGGTCTTGTGCTTCTTGGCTGGGTGAGTTTGGAGAATGTTGCTGTTCCATTTATCGATGGAAAGATGACTGCCTGTCCCTGAAACAAACTCTTTGTGGCCAAAAGCATGACCACCCCCCAAAGCCATCACTCAAGCATTGGCTTAGAAAAGTCTCCCCCCTTGAAACTGGAAACACACCTTTTGCTAAAGAGTGTCTGGCAACCCTGGCTTGCTGCATTCTCTGCTCTCTGCCCCCCCACCCCCCGAAATCTGGTTTATCCTGCATGCATACCTGCCCCCCTCCCAGACTCTGGTTTATCCTTCATGCACACCTGTCCCCCAGACTCCAGTTTATCCTGTGTGCACTCCTGCCACCCCTTGAGAGTCTGGTTTATCCTGTGTGCACACCACCTTTCCCCTCTCCCCTCAAGAGTCCAGTTTATCCTGCATGCACATCAACCCCCCCCCGACTCTGATTTATCCTGTGTGCACATCTGCCCCCCCCCCAGACTCTGGTTTATCCTGCATGCACACTTGCCCCCCCACCCTCCCCTGAGACTCTGGTTTATCCTGCATGCACACCTGCCCCCCTCCCTCAAAAGTCTGGTTTATCCTGCATGCACACCTGCCCCACCCTCCCCCCAGACTCTGGTTTACCTTGCATGCATACTTGCACCGTGTGAGAGGCCCAAGTTGCCATGGACTCCCTATGCCATGGAGCACGTTCTGGTCAACTCTCCCACGTTAAAAGCTCCAATGGGAGAAAAGGTAAGCTCAGCGTACTACTTCAGAGCATCCAAACTTCCTACCACGCCATGCTGAGCCACAGAATGGCTGCCCTTTGTAAATGCCCTCGGAGTTTCCTAACTGTGGTAGAGAAGGGCCTACCAGAATGATTTTCCCATCTTAAGCCTGACTTGGATGCTGTACACAGGCTCATGGACTTAGGTAACTTATCTGCCTAGTGCTCCACACCCCACCCCACAGGATCTCACCATGTAGCCCAGGCTGGCCAGGAACCTGTCATATCCATTAGGCTGATAGGTTGCAGAGATCCCCCTGCCTCTGCTGCCTAAATGCTTAGACTAAAGGTGTGTGCAACCCAAAATGGTTTTTATGCCAACTTTTTTCTTTCTTTCGAAGTGTGCATTTACATGCTTGTATGTGCTGAAACCAGCCAGGCCTGATCCATAGCAGAGCCAGTGTTTTAAGTGATGACAAGCCAAGGTTGGTTCTTGATTATGTTAAGAGAGAAAAGCACCTCTTGCCAAAATTGGGGCATATTCCCCAACCCTGCAGACTCTGGCAGGCAATTAATGAGCTTGAACTGAAGGTTCTTTTGTGTGTGTGTGCTTGTGTGTGCACTTGTACGTGGGAGAAAGAGTGAAAGAGATAGCCATGCATAGAATTCTAAACCAGCACTGTAGCTGTTAGCTGGAGGCTTCCAAGCCTTTCTGGGCTTGGAGGCCTTGACGGGTCCTCTTGCCTGAGTGATGCTCCATCCTAACACACACCTTAGGAGTCCTTACGGGAGGTGTGCTTGCTGCGTTTGAATTACTTTGGAGAGTGGAGCAATAAATGGTCGTATATTAACTCCTAGCAAATGCCACCTCTTTGGTTTTGAATCGGTTTACAGAGCATTTTCTTCCTGGTTTGTACGCACCGCATTGTTTCAGCTCCTCTCATCACTGACCAGCTGGCTCATTGGTGAATAGAGCTGCGGGCCCCTCGCCATGTTTCATGTGAGGTCTTGGCTGGGTGGCAAACCGGCAGCCTGTAGCCAGTGTCAGCAATTCAGGAGGAATTGGCACAGCAGTGTCCCCATTAATTTCTGTTTGTCACATGCTGTCATGCAAGTTACACCAGAGAGGAAATGACCGTTAAAAAAAAAAAAAAAAAGGGGACCCTTGTGGCACTGGGTCCCCTCCAGACGTCCCTGAGGTTAAGCAAGTGGGTACAATTAGTTCTACAGAGACAGCTGCAGGGAACGAAAAGCCTCAACCAGGCCCCACAGCAACGTGTCTGTCCTCTTAGCAAGGAGTGTTAGTTATCAACATCTGCCATATTTTAACCCTTCAAAGGAACCAGTAAATTAAGGGAGTTATTATCCCACGCTCCTCTGATCGTTAGCGATCATAATGCCTTGGGAAATTACCACAGCGCTGCCGCCTTGGTGGCAGATTTTGTCTTTGGGGGATGGTTTCTGTGTTTTTGTTGGGAGCAGAGGAAAGTGGTGGGGCACAGGGTGAGGGAAGCTGAGGGGCACTTTCATCTGTGGTGATTGACTGCCACACGGAAGTGGACTCCAGCAGCAGTTAAACTCTTCGAGCAGGACTTGTTAAAACCAGTGGGCTCCAGGCAGCTTCCGGTTCCACAAAGGTCTGTCCTGCTTGACTGTCAGCCCGTCTTCACCAGGATCTGCTGTGAGAGCTGTGGAAAATGAAAACCAGTTTCAGAGGAGAAAAAGGCTGTTGAAGAGGAGAAAAAGAAACCCTAAGATAAATGGCAGCTTCCCGAAACACTGCTGCTGTGTTTCTAAAGATGGAAACGCTTAAGCTGCTGTGAGCCAGGTACAGTCCTGAGCGGCCTCTGTGTGCGCGTATCCTGTGCTTGCAGTAGACCTGTCTGAGGAAGTCTGCTTGCTGGCACAGAGGAACGCATGAATGACATGTGCGACATTGTTAGAACGCATCCATTAGATCTAACCATTCAAGTCTCCAGAGGAGAAGGGGCAAGGGTGGTTTCTGGCCATATGTTAACTCCATGAGGAAATGGTGTCGTAATTGTGAATTGAGAACTTTTTCTACAGAAGCGACACCGTTGGCCAGGGAGGATGCCCATGACAGAAGTTCTTTTAAAAGAGCAAATCCATAGGGCTGTTTATCGACTGATTGCATTAGAAGGAGAAAGAGAACTCCCCGGACTTGTCCTCTGACCTCATCCTCTGGCCTCCACACATACCTCCATGGCATGCTTGCATGCATACACCAGAAACAATTTAATTTAATTCTATATAAAGAATCAGTGTGATCACCAAACAAAAAGAGCCCAGGGTGTGCTTTGTCGGGGATGGATGTCAAAGCTGTTCTCCTCCTGTGGCCTCACCTAGTCCAAGACCCTCATCTTAGAGGCCAGAAATCAGAAGCCTGGTGGCTAATCAGAGCAAAAGCAGACTGACAGAAGGAAGCAGGAAGGACCCTCGGACCTGGAGACAGGCAGCCTCTGTAGTCAGTGAGCAGCAGGGTGCCCTTCTGCAGCAGCAGTTCTACTTGGCTCTGTGAAATAAGACTCACTAATTTCTGAAAACAATCTTACTGTCCAGTTCTACCTAATGACATGTAATTTTGGCATTAAATATTAGGCTTAATTTTAACATCAATGTATGGATTTGGAGAATCTTGGAGGGAATTTAAAATCCTTAAGCATTAGACCACAAAGGAAAGTCATTAAATGTATGCAGATATACTCTCAGCGTGTATATGCTGCATTCTTAATTAAGGGATCTCTTCTTGTCCTGTCGATGGGTGGAACACATGGCAATTTTTCTATTACTCATGTCATTAATCCCTGATTGTAGAAGGATAAGCAGTAATTGACTTTGAAGAATCCGAGCTTAGGTGCACATTAAAGCATGCCGTTTAATACACCAATAAATGTCACAATCTGATGTTCAGAAGTAGATTTATATACCATAAAACTGGATTCTTATTGCAGTGAAATACGAAAACAGACAGAAAATAAATGTCATACTTTCTCGGTGTTTAAATAGGATGGTCTTCTCAGGATTCTTGCCTAGGTCTGATGTTAAGATCTGTCCAAAACTGTCCAGCTTCAGAGGAAACCCCAACCTGAAGACTGTGTGGCCTGGAGAGGAACCAGATGATCGGAAACAGCCACAGGAGAGAAGGTGGCCACTGAGGGACAGTGATGAGCCTGGACGTTGTGGGAAGTCCCCCAGGGCGTGACTAACAACAGTGGCATTCAGAACGATAGCATAAGTCATGGCGAGCCGCTTCAGTCGTTGAGCGTCCGTACGGAACGCCATAAAACTTCTCCTAGTTTTGGCAGTAATTAATAGGGACTGCATTGCACAAAATGGCTTTTTTTTTCCTCCCATTGAAAAC